>NC_083560.1:7091996-7408941 GCF_019925205.1 Metopolophium dirhodum
AATAAAATTAATCTTAAAGCTATTTACAATAGAATTTTAAAACTGACCAAGTTCAGCCGTTTGACGGTAATTACTCCAAGCTATATCCGGGCCGCATTCAACATAATATTATGGTTGACGACGGAAGAACATAATATATTATATTGGGTAGACCAAACCCATTGCCATAGGCGCAAATAGGTCCCGCTGGGAGGGCTTAACCCCCATAGAATTTCTATAGGCCCCCCCAAAACTACTGATTCCACTACTTCAATTTAAAAGCATCATAATAGAATATCAAGTATAGACCTGAGCTACAGCCCCCCCTAAATTTCAAACACTATTTACGCCTATGCCCATTGTTCATTTTTGTCTTTAATACAAATGTGCAATGTTATTTAATTTAAATGAATAATGAGGAAACAGTTTTGAATAGCCTTTATTTTCCAGCCGATGGTCAGAACGACAACATGTCAATATATTCTATAAACTATCAGGTAAGAAATATTTAATTTTAACAACTTTATACTTTAAGACAGTATAGCTGTTAGTAATTGAGTTGAATATAGCGTCGACGTGCTGTGAGGGCAATGTCAGTGGTTAATTTAACTGGTATACGGTATACCTACTAAACGATGAGTAGCCAAGTAGGTAAGTAGGATGGATTTTAATAACTGGCCATCATTTTTTCTTCACATTAGTATGTAGGTATAATATACTCTAAGCCTTAACATTAATCATGACTATAATTCGTAACTAAGTCATAATGTATTATACAAAGCATAGAAGAAAAATTAATTTCTCTAAATAATTTAATTCATACCTACGATATATTTTATACTTAGAGACAGTGGCGTAATTACGGGGGTGCATGACGGTGCACTTTCACACCCTGGTATTGTGTAGCAAAGATATGTTTTTGCACCTGTAGAAGCTGAACTTTAAACCTATGAAAATAAATATTATTTCATTGATTTGTCAAACTTTTTATAAAAGATTATATGACTGAACAAATAATAAAACGAAGTTATAACTTATATAATAATTATGTTTTTATTACTAATTCATTATAATTTATAACGGATAGCCGTGTCGCTATCATAGATTATAGACTAAATTTACCAAAATAACATTTTTAATTTCATATAAATATCACATTTTATTACTGTTATTATTATGTATAATATTTTTTTTCATCATTTTTCGGGACAATAAAAATGCTTCAATTTTCTTCAACAGCATCTATTCTAGTAGGACAGTGAATTTAGTTGGTACTTTAATATTCAAAAGCGTAAGGAAAAACAGACAAAAAATTAAGAAAAAACTGAAATTTTTATGCCAAACCAGTTTTTGGTAAAATTAATTTTGTTTTTTAGTGTAACTCTAAACAAAATAATGATTATAAATGAAATTTTCACTGAATGTTTATTTTAGCAATTTTTTATATGCACCATAACATTTTCGTAATCATTGTAAAATCAATACATCGCTCTGCTCAGAATCTAAAATATATACCTAGTGCACCCAAGCAAAACAATTGGGTTTAAATAAGACTTAATTTGTTTCTACGATGATTGGACCAATAAAAGTTGTGCACCTACTAAAATTTAATAGAATTACGCCAATGCTTAGAGATATTGTAATTACTAAACTTATTGTTCTTATACGACAGGGGTCACCAACTAGTTTCGGCAGGGGTCCGTTTTGAAACTCACCAAACTTCCCACGGTCCAAGAACACATTTAAATACCCAATGACTTTTTCATACATTAACAATCAATAACTACCTACTATATTGCAATAAAACGTACCTACTTGGAACGAGCGTCTATCAGTCAACTTCTCTGAATTATTTTTTGCACCTATGGGCTTTCAACGTAACGTGGCTCGGTGAAGGAGACACGTAAATTATATATATATTATATATGCATACCAACTCACAATATCGGATAATATTTTAGATTCTGAGCGAAGCGATGAATGTATTGATTTTACAATGTGTGTTTTTTTTTTTTATTTTTTTTTTTTTTTTTTTGTGTCTGTCCTCACCTTTTAGGACAGTAAAAGTGCTTGGATTTTCTTCAACGGTAACTTTTCTGATAGGAAAGTGAATCTAGTTGGTACTTTGGGGGGGTCAAAAGTAAAAATTTCTCAGTAGTTTTCAAAAGAAAAATTAAGGAAAAACGGGAATATTTACGCGAAATCTGTTTTCGAGAAAATCGATTTTGGTTTTCGGTGCAACTCTAAAACAAATGACTGTAGGTACATGAAATGTTGACTGAATGTTTATAATTGCATTTTCTATACACCATAACATTTTCCAAATATTTTGACTTATTTTGAGCTGTTTCCGGACATTTTCAGTTTTCATTTTTTTTTAGTTTTTTTTTCTACAAATATCAATAAAATTTTATTTGTTGGGTAAAAAAGCTTGCAAATTTAATACAAGGCTCCTACTATATTGTTACAATGACATTTGAAAAAAATTAAAAATCCTTAGTCACAGTTTTTGTTTATAAGCATTTAAAGTTCAAATTTTGACGAAATACGGAAAAATCACGAAAATTAGCAAATTATTATGAGTTGAGAAGTCATAAAAATTTTTCTTTTTAAATCTAATATTTGAAAATGTAATGTAACATTACTCATAAGTTTGTCTAACTTTATCAAAAAAAAAATGTCTACAAGAAAATTAAATTAAATTTTTATGAGCGTCAGAAATTTATATTTTTACAACATTTGATATTCACTCGATTTCTCGTGTAACAATTTTCTTATTTTATTGTAATTAAAAAACGAATGACTGTAGATACTTGAAATTTTCACCGAGTGTTTATATTGGCATTTTCTATATACCATAAAATGTATAAAATATTTTGACTCTTTTTGAGCTGTTGACAAACATTGTCAGTTTTCAATTATTTTAGTTTTTTTTTCTATAAATATCAATAAAAGTTATTTGTTGGGTAACAAAGCGTGAAAATTTAATATAAGGCTCCTGATATATCGTTCTAATAGCAGTTGAAAAATATTAAAAATACATATGCACAATTTTTTTTTATAAGCATTCATAGTTATTCATTCAACGTTCAACTTTTATAACTAAGGATTGAAAATTTAAAACAAGGCTTCACGTAAATAGGTTATATATAAATTACTTTATTCACAATAATATCATCAAATATACTTGGTAATATCATGGCTGATTGACCATTTTCGCTCAGAATCGTTTTCCTTATACAATGATATTATATCATTGAATTCAAATTTAACACCATCCATTACAGTGACCGACTTGTAATCTACTGTACAGCAGAGCGACATCCACTTACCCACCTTTTTTTTAAATTTGTAGTTCATAATATAATATTATTATTTTAAACACCTATTAAAAAACCAATCAAGTGGGTACCGATCTACTCTACATTAGATGACAATAATGTTTAATTTTTATTGTAAATAAAATATAACGAAAAGATTGAATTTAAGTCATTATTTTTTTTTTTATCGTAAATATTTATTTAAGAGTAATCATTATACCAACACAATTTATAGTTATTAGTAATTAAAGATATTATACCCACATTAAATATTTTTGGTATGATTTAAACTCTTATTATAAATCTTGTTAATCTAACAGAATACCAGGTAGCCAAATCCCGAATTCGTAGTCTGTAAGTGTTTAACACTAAAATTTGTAGCCAATCTTTTATTATTATCAGATTTATGTAGGGTAGGTAATAAATAGCAGAGCTGCAACTCTGTCACTGTTTGTCACTATATTTCGAAAACTGTCACTTTTCTCACTTACAGCCGTTCCGAGACAGAAACCGAAATTAATCGTGTAATTTTTAAAAGTTTTGTTCATTTAGTTTTACCTACGGGGCACGGACTAAGATATCTTAGTCCGTGATTTCACCACAGAATAGGTTTGGAGAGTGTCCGTTCTGATTTCATCTATTCTGTGGTAGTTGTAGACTATATAATATATAAAAAAAAAGGTTTGCTGGTAATATTGTATGACCAGTGGATGTATTACCTATACATACATTACCTGTGGGTTTATTGAACACTGTTGTGTGCCACTATAACCAATATATATGTATATATTTATTATCATTACTAGTTGTAATCTTCTCTAATTTGTTTAATAGAAATCTTTATATTTTGTTATTCAAGTTTTAAGTGTTTTATACACTGCTTAAATTTTCAATTTGTCAAGTAAATTAGTGTTATTTTTTTTTTTTGTTATTGGTGTGTATCAAATGAAATCATATTTTTTTCTGATCATGACAAAATGTACAGTTGAAGATGCATGGCTCTTAGAAAAGGATCGTCGTAATAATAACATTTCAACACGGGGGTAAAAGCATTCAAATACACAGGTTTTTTGCATTGCTTGTGCCAATTTAAAAAGTCACTTTTAATCAACTAAAAAAAAACAATTGGTCACTTTTCTCACTTTTTACGAGTTGCAGCCCTGAAATAGTCAACAATTACTGTGGTAACTGGTAAGAAAATATAATAGTACTTTGATAAAAAAATTGACTTTATTATATTTATTACTTTTCGGTAAAAGATGGCCAGAAGTTTTAAAACCGCTGACTGACCTGTTTTCTACATAGTCCCCCTCTTCACTTATTAGTTTTAAAGAACTTATCAATAGGAAGTCAATACGAAAACATTATTACTTTCTCGGTGCTTAGTAAATGATTTTTCAACAGTAGGTACTCAGCAATCCAAAAATAAAATCATTTAGGTATGTCAAACCTCCTTTTGATTTTAAGTTGAGAAGAGCAGCTTCTGGCCAACTACAGTAAGACTTAGTACTTAAACATAATTTAATAAATTATTACAAAACATAACTGAAATTTAGCTTATTAAAATTAATTTGGAAATAGGCATGATAGGTATAATAATAAACTATGGTTTACTACACTTTATTTACTATACATACCAGTTAATACTGTGAGGCAAGTATCACATTTTACAGTTTTTATGAGGTTCTTAGTAATATAAATATAATATAGTATATAACACAATCTCTGCCTCTGCTTTGTAATAATTATGAATATTATGTTCAAATATAATATCATCTACGCCTGTATTATTCATAATTAGAGGCGTGAATAATATTCTCTTAAAATATTCAAAATAAAATGCTAATATTCTCTTAAAAGTTGAAAATATTCTTCCAATATTCTTTAAATATATAATAAAATATGCAATAAATATGCTTTTATATAAATATATTCTCTTAAATTAAAAATATGCCTTTATATGCACAAGAATAAAGTACATAATACTAAAAAAATACTAAAAAATAAATAGGTATATAGTTAAGAAAAAATAATACCGCTTAAAAAAAAACATCAACTTATATAGGTAATATTTTATTTGTTTAATTAAATTAAATAAATGACGTATTTTTAACACAATTTTTCATTGTTATGTACTATAAATCAACTAAAAAATTACTATATGGGTTATAGGTTTATAACTTATAAATAACAATTAACGTATACACATTGGTACATAAATATACAACACGAATATATATCACTATTATCGGGCATATCATTTATATTATTTACACCACTGCAACACAAAATATAAAAATCTATATAATTAATCGATATATTCTCTAATATTCTTTATTATACAAAATATTCTTTTATTTTGAAATATTCTCAAATATGCAAAAACAACTTTTGCCATTCATTTACATGTTTCGTGATTTGTAAAGATTTTCAAACCCCCGTGTGACTGTATAAAAAAATATGCAAAAGAATATAATTTTCGCCTCCTTGTCATAATTAAGGTGTCAAGTACTTTTCACATTAAATTATCACAATTATATTTTTGAAAGTTTGCATCAACAGATTGAGAAGAAATCAAATTATTGATAACAAGTGATTTAAATGAATTTTGAAAATGGAAAAAGTTGGGATTGTATTTTGTAAACCATGACTGCGGGCTTAACAGAAAATATTTCCCCTGGGTCTTGATTAAAGGAGCGCAATTTAAGCGCAGGTATAAATTTAAAACCATTATTTAAGTTTTTTTAAATAAATATTGGAAACATTATTGTGGATATCTAGGTTTTTATGGTTGGAACTTTACTGGTTCCAAAATTCATACTCTCTAAAACCAATAGAGCTTCCTTCCAGAATTTCCAATGGATTGATGTGGACGTCACAGCATTGCGCAAATTCCTTCCCAGGCTGAATAATTGGAACTATTATAAACACTGTCAAATAATTTAATTCACAAATAGACAGAGTTTTGCAGTGTCTGAAGCTTCCTTTTCTAATTTTTTGTTGCCACCTATAAACTGTTAATTTAAAATAAAATATTATGTTTAAAAAATATTACGCATAAATAAATTACTATCTGATTTCATAGTAACTCACTTGACCATTCAGAGAGTAAAAGCTAGACTTTCTAACCTAACCTAGGGCGCAACTGAACCCTTATGTTCAGTTATTGAATGTTGCTTATTTACAATGGATAACGTTTTTTTCAGATCCACTACTGCCTTGTATAGAAATTGTTTTTTTGGTATCATGTATTTTTGCTGAGTAAAATTGATTTCTTTTAGATAGCCTTTTCATTTTCTCCTTGGAAGAGTATACTTTTTTTGAGTAGAACCAGGATCTTCAGGTGTTATTGAATCAAGTGGTTGTATTCCATCAAGGTCGTTAACTTGAAAAATAAATAGAAAATTAAAAATCATTGATGATATTTATTGAAATTCTTTATAATACTAACGATTGGTCGTCGACACAAAAGGTATAGGAGCAACACTAATTGATGAGGAATGATTTATTGTAGATACAAGCTCAACTCGACTGTGTATAAATGAACCTGTAAACCAATTAAAATATAAAATATTTAATATTTAGTTTCATATGATTTTTATAATAAATAATTCTTACAAGTATCATCTGAGTGGGTTGATTTCATGGGACCAATAGATTATGGCAACTTAACTTGGCTGTTTATAACTGAACCTGTAAAGCAATAAATATAAAATATTTAGATTTTTACATAATTTTTATAATAAATAATACTTACAATTAGTATCATCTAAATTGGTTGATTTCATAGGATCAATAGACTGTGGCAGAACATAATTCATAGCTGGAAAATAAAACAAGCATACTTAAACATTTATACAAATTAAAATATAATATTCAAAAATAAAATACAATTAAAACAGTACAAACCAATTATAAAATATACATTTTATTGTAAGGTTATTATTTTAAAATGATACTTATAATTTGTTCTAGGTACATGAAATAGTTATACATTTAAATTACAAACCATGCTTACAAATGATAAAATAATAATTTTATAAAAACTAATAAGTTAAATAGTTAGTTTATTCATTTTACTACATTAATTATGGTTAAACATAAGGAAAGTACTAAACTGTCAGTAGGTGGTCACTAAATTCATGATAATAATTTACACAATTCTAAAACGTAACATTTAGACAAGAAATAATTAGGTATATACCTACCTAGGTTATTCAGTTTAATACAAACAACATAG
Source organism: Metopolophium dirhodum (assembly GCF_019925205.1). Lineage (NCBI taxonomy): Eukaryota > Metazoa > Arthropoda > Insecta > Hemiptera > Aphididae > Metopolophium > Metopolophium dirhodum. The sequence continues at coordinate 7,099,536 of NC_083560.1, forward strand.
TAATATAATATACACAAAAATTATTGCACATATAAGAATATAATACGAGATATAATAGGTATGTATTAATGTATAACTGTTATTTTGTAGATATGAGTTGACAGTTTGGAACCGATTCAGAGAAAATTATTTTTATAATTTAAATTAATGACGTATAATTTTTAACACTTGCAAATGCAATAAACTTAAGCGAATAACAATTGGTTATAGCATAGTACTATAGTATCTATATTAAAAAACCAGTGCTATAACTCTTCATTCACATACAAATCACCAAATAAAGATTAAAGAAAAGCTTAGTGTTAACTTTAATATTTTATTAATGTAATATTTTAAAATGTATTTATCTTATTACCTCTTTCCAGGATTTTATATTTTTTTCTTTTACACCAGTATTCCGAAAATCGTTGAGGTGTATAACTCATCCCACGATACTTAGAGGTAATTTTTTTCCATTTATAGTTTGAAATTTGCCAGTTGCGACATGGTCTTGTAACATATGGTCTACCATGAACATTAATTGTTTGTCGTTTATTCTCCCTTGGTCTTGACTTTTTTACACTCGTCTCTTGTTCGTCATTTTTATGATGTTCATTATGTGTTATAAATCGCAAGTAGGTAAAAAGGCAAGTAGGCTAATAATATAAGGACTAACGATTGAGTGGGGCTATCCGTTTCATATTTATAATCAAGTAGGTAGGAGACAAAACACAAGTAGAAATTATAAGAATCACAATCACAATTCCCGTCTTTTATTAAATAACGGAAACGCGTAAATATTAAATGAAAAATTCGTATCAATTCAAATTTCAACGTAAATATGTCATACAAAAATTAAATGTAATATCACGACATCATGTGATAAAGATTCATGATAAACACGATTGTGCTCCGCGCGCTGTGATTGGATACAGTTTATAATCTCCGGGAGAATGATCATTGGTTAACAACATATTGATTACTTCTCGAGTTATTGGTAACGCATTTTGTAAGCGCGAACTAACGATAATCATTTACGGTATAACCTATAAGTTAGCCGACAACTAAATTCCATACGTTTTAGAATATTATTTCGATAGTCATCACAGTTTAATAAATTTGTCAAGAGCTAACGCAGTATCGAATATCGTCATACGGAATCATCGAGCTGCAGGAGTGTTGGTAGCGCAGTTTAACATAGCTGCAGCTAAAATATCAGAATCTGAAAAAAGTGCAACAATAGGTAAGTGCGATGTCCATCACATTTTAACTTTCGATCATTTTCTTTCCTCGAATGTAAGATTTGAACATTTGGAAACAGGAGCAGGAAAATACCATTCCCCACCCCCTCAATCATAGCGGAGGACGTGATTCGACTTTCAGTAGAAGGCCTTCATTCAGAATTTGATTGTGACATTGAAGTTAATAGCACGGACAACTTTGCTGGCGAGTTAAATTTATTTTTTAATACAGAAGAATCGCTATATAATATGATATATTGACATATCGTGTACTTTCCTTTGCAGGACCTTTTGTCTTATGTATCTCTACTGATTTTTCAGATGATACACTACTGAATAACGATGAATTGGACGATGGCGAACAATATTATGTGACTGGTAAGATCACGTTACATTTAATCAGTCTTGTAAAAGATACATTTTAAAAGTGTTTCTAAGTAAAAGATGAATATTGTATAGCATTTAAAATGTAGCTATACTCGACCAAAACGTTTCCGATTTCGCGCATCTCCCACTCAACCAACTCTGTATACAGGTCGTAGCGCGCGGCGATTGCGGCACATGCCACATAGTGGGGGAAATCGGGCTCTGCACCGTCGCTGCCGGTCATTCTGCATGCGCGTGACGGTACTGATTTCTCGTGGGCCGGAGTATAGGTACCTACTTATTATATGGACAATAATCCAAAAAGGTGGTGTTCAACTAAAAAATTCATATATATTCAGTTGAATAATTTTTGTTACCCAATGAATAAATATGATTGAGAAACCTGGTAGTTACACAAGTTTTTTACAAGACTGCATAATATAAAAGTTACAATAAGCATAGAACAATTCTTTAATTAATTAAATTTATTTTTTTCAGTTAAGCCTGATGATACTGAGGACCTACAACATCCATTTACAACAACTACTGTCACTAAACAAGGTATGTTTCCTAAAATTTGCATATTGTGTATTGGTATCGCTTAATATCGCTCTTTCCTCATATTATATTTTGATTTTTACTAGGGTTCGGATTTGAAGGCAAATGCCTTTCTTTTAATAATCATAATAGAAAAATAATTTTTATACAAAATCGTGTTTCATTTAATTTTTAAGACGATGGATGTATTTTTTTTTTGCCCATTTTACTTATAAATGCCTTTTGTGTTTAATTTTCAGTTGATTTAATAATCTTATACACAGCTTACATATTTTCAGTACAAATAGGTAAGAGCTTGATATTTATTGATATCGCTGAATACTCTATTACCGTCTTATGGAGTATTTGGTATGGCCATAAAAGTACTCGTACTACCTACTTAAAGATTAAAACATGTTCATAATGTGTAGATTTAAGATTGTTCGTCAGTCCGCATTCGTCGACCGCCATTGTCGTTTAATAATTTTTAACTTCGGTGTACGTAGAAAGATCCTTTTCGATGTATAAAAATATTTTGAGCCCAAACCATCAACGTTTTACTGAAGACGGCTTATCAAAGTACATGGTAGTGTTTTTTTTTTATACCAACTAGTTATTATATTTAATTTTGTAGTATATTTTTGAATTGCTTATTTATATAAATGAAATGACTTTTTTTACATTTTAAATGATTTTTTATTGATTATATTGCCTTCAAATCCGAACCCTAATTATTACTAACCACATTCATAATAGTAATTTCAAATTGTAAATTTTTTTATTAACAGCAATTTCCATGCACCATAACATTTTCAAAATATTGTAAATTTTTTTAAGCTATTTATAAGCGTAAGATAGTTTCAAGTTTTGTGAATTTTTATTAAACTAAAATTAATAGTAATTCCACAGTAAGTAGTATAACATCATCTTTTAAATCTATTTGGTTACTAGATGATCCCGTGTACTTTGTTGCCCGTTAAATGTATCAACTCTATATGACTCAAACTTTCTTCAATTCGTTATTTAATATTCGGTGTATGGTGTTCAAAATTTATCTTAATTTTTTCTTGCCCGGAATAAAAATTCCGACTCGCAGCAGTACATTATCAGGTAGGCAATCTACCTGTGGTAGATCGCGGACCCCGTGCTATTTGTACGTAAGTGTATGATTTAACTCTAAAGTATCAAAGTTATATACCAAGTTTGTCGTTTTTACTTAATTATACCTACGGTAGATTAATATAATCAATTTGTACACAATCCTATCCTAACCTAACCATACTAAAATCCGATGAATACAAAAAAAAACAAATTTAACCCTTTGTAAATTTACTTATCTTCTTCCCAGAGGTCTAATCTACCCACAAACATTAATTTATATTTATATATATATATATCTAACTATATGAATACACAGACTAAACTCTGGAGCTACTATTATATTTATGTATATTGACAAATGATAATAATACAAATCAACAATCATGCCCGATTAACCAATATATTATTATATATTATTTTCCTAAAATTTTCTTTCATATATACCTTCTCCACATGGGCGCCAGGTTTTGTAAATGTCAATGGGGGCTGAACTTACTACTTTTTAGCCTTGACTTTTGCCATTATTATATTCATGAGGCCCGATTAATCTTTTAAATGGAAGCTGCGGCCCTCGAGCCCCCATGTAGTCGGCGCCTATGCTTCTCCATGAAATACTCTTTCGTTTAAAAAAAAATCAAGAAGATCTGATAAGTAGTTCCAGAGTTTAGCCTGTACAAAGATTTAGTTTTACAAATAGTTTTTATTTTTATTATTATTATTATTATAATAGCTTAAAAACCCATGGCAACTATTTATAAACAAAAATCCCCTTTTGAGCACCTCTTGGTCCTCTCCCTTTTTAAATTAGCCTATCTTTTAAGTTTGACCAAATTACACACAGTGTAAAAAATTTCATCAAGATCGGTCCAGTAGTTTTGTAGTTTATCCCGGACAAACACGTGACACCAGATTTTTAAATATATAAAATAGAACATAATAAACTTTAGATAATTACCTATTGAATTTTAATCAAGCAATACTCAATTATAGGTACTAACCTACCTATTAGTTATTACACTACTTATCATTTTATCTTTTTACAGACTATTAAACAGTATAACATAGTCCATCTGTGTAACTAAAAGAAACTTGAACGAGATTCACAGCTTAGCTACAGTAAATAGGACAACCAGAAAAAAAGTGGTGAGTTCCTAATTAAACCCAGTAAATTGTTTAATTATTAATTTCAAAATTGACATGGTTTCTAAATTTTTTTTGCATATATACTGTGTCATAGTATTTCTCACAATTCCGGGAAGAACTGATTAAGTAATTAAGTCCGTCTATGCTTTATTCAAAATAATGTTTAATAATTTTTCCAGAATTTGATCTGAAATACCACGTATCAAGAGAAAAACTGTTAGGTATTCGTCTTCCGATAAGAGCATGACTGCTGTGAATTTGGGAAAACCGACACATTGAAAAATATTAATGAAATTCTGAGCAAATTTAAAAGTGATTAAATTTAATGTGAAAGTAGGTGTCTGCTATTATCCTATTATACAACCTGTGTGTTCAATTTATGCTGTTTTTTTTTTCAGATCAAAATATTGAAGATTTGTTTTTTGACATATTATAATATCCTAAGAAATATAATCGTAAATTTATTTAAAAAAAATTAATTTGGCCATTAATAAGATCTATCATATATTTATAACACAGTGAGTTTTATTACATTATCTTTTAAATCTATTTGATTATAGAACATAATAAACTTTAGATACTTACCTATTGAATTTTAATCAAGCAATACTCAATTTTAGGTACCAACCTATCTATTAGTTATTACACAGTACTTATCATTTTATCTTTTTACAGACTATTAAACAGTATAACAAAGTCCACCTGTGTAACTAAAAAAAACTGGAACGAGATTCACGGCTTAGCTACAGTAAAATGGACGACAAGAAACAAAGTAGTGAGTTCTTAATTAAAACCTATAAATTGATAAATTATTAATTTCAAAATTGACATGGTTGCTCTAAAATTTTTTTTCATACTTATACTGTGTCTGCAAAAACTAATAACAGTTACTTATATTGCTCAGTATCTACTACTTATACATATATTTGAATTCTGTTTGCCGTTACACTATTGTATCATAAATTCCTATGACTTACAAGTTCTTAGTTCTAATATTTTGCGCATGCGCAATAATTTTTCTTTTTCTGTATACCCTGTTTTTACTGATTTTTCGGCTTGTCAAAATATAATACAATGTTCTTCTTAAATTGATGTTAGTTGGAAATTACAAAAAAAGTTGATCGTAAATCCTCAGTCATTGTTTTATGAACGTCTGAAGTTAAAATCATAAAAATTGACAAATTATTTCATGTTAGAAATTGATAAAAGAAAAATTCTATTGATATCTATGCTTATTTTGTCGTTATTCAAAAACTAAGAACCGATTTCAAAATATTTTTCGTCTCTTTTTGAATTATTTATAGACAGTTGAAATTTTTTAATTTTTTTCTTTTATAGTTGTCAATAAAATTTTATACGTTGGATCAAAAAATTTGAAAATGGAATACAAGGTTCCTTATAAGTAGTTATAATAGCAGTTGAGAAATATTAAAGATCCATAAGGTCGATTATTTTTAAAAGACATATTTAAACTTCTGATATTGACAAAATTTAGCAAAATCTCAAAAATTTAAAAAAATTTAGAGTTAAAAAATTATAAAATGTTCAATTTTTGTAGCCAAAGATTGAAAATTTAAAACAAGTATTCTCATAAATAGTTCATGCTGTAACCAAACGATCTAAACCTAACCTAACCTATCCAAGAATACCGATATTAGTTATTTGTTGTAATTTAAAAATATAATTTGTGGGTATATGAAATGATCAAGGAAATGATTTAAACCAGCGGTTCTCAACATTTTTGTATCCACGTACCTCCTACACAGTTTGACAATTTTCATGTACCACTTGGGGAAATAACTAAGTTTTTTTTAAGCTTATCAAAAATGAACACTGCAGAATTCTTATTTTACATGTATTGAAATTAATTTTATTAGGAACTACAAAATTATGATAATATAAGCATTTAATTCATAAAAATAAAATGTACAATTGTTATTAATATTATTATTTAATATCAAAAAAACCAAATAATATATATTGTGAATAATGGTTTATTCCATTTTTTTTATAAAGTGAGATTTTCTTAGTGTACCACAGTTTGAATAACGCTGATTTAAACCATTAAATATTAAATTTCAGATATGGATGCTGTAAAGAAGAATAAAAAAAAATTAAAATTACGTGATAATGGGAATTATGGTGGAAGTTCAAGTATGAATGAAGAGGAAGTCCCGTCTGACAATAGAGAAGTATCTCAAAGACAAGGTCATGGTTTCACAGATGATCCAATACTTATATCGGATTCAGATGACAGCAGTAATCATAGCAATCAAAGCAGTGTACAGGTAATACACTTAAAATATTTTCAGCCGATTTCTGGTGTATGTTGTGGTTGAAGTACACAGATATTATATAGAAGCTAATGGTGTTTAATAATAAGATCGGATATATTAAAGAATATAATAAAAAGTATGATCATTTAATATACAATAGTGTTACGAGTCGTAATATAAATCAACAACTACTGTATATATTGGATGTACACACAATAATTAGTATGCTTAGCATTATAAAAATGTACATTCTGATGGTTAGGTTAGATTACTTATAAACTACATGAAAAACATTTAAAAACAAGTAATTTCTTATAATTTAATTGTTTATGGAACCATGTCAACATGGCCTGGTCCAAGTCTTCAAATTTCAATTTTCTTATTTTTTTACAAGAACTTCCTTCTGTTTCAGCCTGCACTATTTTATCCTTATTCTTCCAGATAATAGCAACAGTAGATGGGCTGAATCGAAAAGTCTCCCGACATCACTTTTTTTTCACCTTTTTCAATCGCACGTATTAAAGCGACTTTTTGATCAACACACAGTGTTTTTCTTTTACTTGCCATAACAAATGTTAGCGTACTACTGTGGTCATGCACTCATGAGTATAATGTTAGACATTACGTCGATAATAAAATTAACATACCTATTCAATATCGATAATAACAATATTAAAAGTAGATAATGAAAGAATGTAATCGTTCTTTGAAATTTCGGCATTATTGCCGATTATTTTATAATTTATATATGTAATAGGTACAATAACACGTAAATTGTAAAATAAAATATTGTTTTGCTATTGAGAGTGACTAATACGTTATAGAGAATGAATTGACTAATGGGTTAGTAACAAACCAACCATTATTATGTAATATTTACGTTATATAGAGTTTTTCGTTATAAAGAGTTTTTACTGTATTATAATTATTATTAATATTATTATTCGTGTCAAACAACCACATTTATACAATTATATGTATTTTCTACAAACAATTATAAGCCATATAAACATATAAACATAAAATATATATAAGTGTTAACATAAACAAGAGAATTGTCAATTGATTGTTTAATATAATGTATAAATAGTATATATGAAAATATGTACTTATACAAGTCTACATAATTACGTGTTCAATCACTACAGCGCTTATAAATATTCAGATAACAGAGCGTTTGGATACGTAAACGACATAGGTAGCTAAATTTAAGTATTAATTGCTTAAATTACCTACCAGTCTGTTAACCACCAAATAATATATTTTTATACTAATTGTACAACTATTTTTAGTGTATATCTGACGATGAAGAACCGCCAAATACAGATGCTGTTGAACAAATGCCGCAAATACAGTTGCCAATAATATCTAGTTACGGATCAATCAGTGGAGGCTACATGAAGGAGTTTTTTGAAACTCACGGTTTTCCTGTTTTTAAAAACCCTTTGATGAGTAAGTATTGTAATTAAAATATTATAAAATACGTATGATAATATTCAATATAATTGGACGGTGCCCGGGCAAAAGGGAATAAGTACATTTTTACTATTTTTTTTTTTATTGAATATTCTTGTAGATTATTACCTATAATCCACATCGATTGGCATTAAAAAATTAAACAAATTGTAAGTTTATTTTTTTATAAAACCTATGAGAAAAAATATTATGTTATGTTAATACATATTATGTTTAAATTTCAAATAGATTGTGAGAATATTATTTTTTCTTTAGTACCTATTGATAAGATTGAGTATATGTATTATTTATTTTGTCATTTTGCAGGTGTTAGTTTAATTTCAGATGATGAGGATGATTAAATATTGTGATAATGTTCACGTTACATGACATTTATTTTGTGGCAAGTTACACAATTGAAGACAAGAATTTTTTCACTTTATTTTATTTTCTGTCATGTATATTATAATATTATAAGCTAGGTAATTACTAAATTACTAATTTAAATCTTTGACCATAAATTAAATATAATAGTCCCTACACAATTTTATAAATTGTAGCTAATTACTTTTTGAGTCATAAAAATGTGTATAATTTAATTTATTTAATAGTTTTAAGTTTATAAAGATAAATTAAGTATCTACATAAAGAAAATTTTGTTTTATTATTTGATAAAAATGTTGTAAATAAAAGTTGCACAAAATTAGTCTAATTTCACTATAAATTGCTTAAGTGATCCTTGATCAGGCGATCTCTCTCTTGCCTACCTCTTGTGTTTCCTGCCAAATTGAAAAATTTGTCTTCTCTGACATTTGCATCATTGATGTCTTCACACAAATCATTTGGAAGCTCATCATGCATATTAATACAGATATTATGAATAACAGCACATGCCACTATTAATGCTTGTGCGTCTTTCAAGTTAACTGTAATTCCTTTGCTGAGCACAGGAAACTTTTGTTTTAGAACTCCAAAACATCTATAACATTATAATTAAAAACCTTATTTTCTTTAAAAAAAAAAATCTAAAAAAAATCGGGCTATGGTATTTTTGAATAAATTTATTAAAATAAACAATATATTAATTAATAAATCTAATGAAACTAATAAATTCATGACTTCATATATTTGCATGTTTCTTGGGAAGCTGTATATTCAAAATCTGATTCGACACAAATAAATTTCAAGATGCTTACAATCGAAGTACAAAAATGTATTTTGCATGTTTCACTAAATTTATAAGATATTGTACATTTAAAGATTTTAAGCTTATTAATGCATAATATTATATTTATAGTTTAATACAGACAAAATAGTATTGATAAACGGTTATGATAAGCATGGTATTATTTAACATTTTTTCTATAAAAATTTAGCGAATAAAATTCAGAACCCTAAGTTAATGATGAACTATGGTAATCCAAAAATTAAAATACAGTATTTGGAATGGATACATCTAAACCTACCCCATCGTCTCCAACCAAACAATATGTACCTTTCAATAATATTTCTAGTCCTGGTGTGGCTTTCATTATACAACTGCTGGCTTCGCGTGGTAGCGGTCAGCAGAGGAGTCATAAGATAAGGCTTCGATTCATAACCACCGTCACCTAAGAGATATCCTTTTATGACTCCTGTTTCCAATTTACGTTTGATTACAGAATTGTCAAAAATGGTTTGATCATGGCATAACCCTGGCCATTGCGGCACTATGTTTGTAATTTTGAGCCATGAGTTACAAATGAATTGGACATTGATGGAAAAATAACCTTTCCTATTTCTAAAGCTTTCTTCGTTATCTCCACCTAAAAAAACATTATGATGATACATGGTTACATAAAACGCAACATATTTTATTGCAATAGTATTATATTTAATGCCTACCTGGTGATTGAATTTTTATATGGGTACAGCCTATAGCTCCTATTACTCTGGGAAATCTACTTCGCCCGTAAAATCCAGTGACTACCCTTCTTGTATCAACATCATTTGTTGGGGACGACACAAATTTTGGTCTTTGCTTTGCTATAGCTCTACATGTTTGGAAAATGTATCGACAGGCCGATGATTCACTGATCCCAGTAAAGTCAGAGATAGTCAACAAAAATGAGCCTGTAGCAAGGTACCTCAGAAACAAGTACAACTTACAAGGTGCTCATATTGCTCTATTTCTGAAACAAAAAAATAATATTGGTGGAAGAAAAGAAAATTAAGCAAAAAACTTTTATTTACAGTTGAACGATGATTTCCATACCGTTCGAGGTTATTCTACGACACCAACAATATTCACGATAAATTAAATAAGATAAACACTTAAAAATAATTAGTTGTTACTTATTTTTACATATTTTATTGGTTAAGGCCAGCGTTTCCCAGCCGAAATGTCATGATTATTAATAAACGCTTAGGTAAAATTTTAATAATAAGTTAAAATATTTTGAAGTGAAACCAGTCCCAAATTTCTCACTAGGACTAGTTTTTTTATTGTGTAATCGTAACATTATCTCTGTTTTTTCCGTACCAATAAATTTAATATTTGTAATAAATTAAAATATTATTTTACACGAGTTTTCCTAGCTCAAATAAACACAAAATTTTAAATTATTTGCTCGTAATTGACCGATATGCTAATTTTTTGGTTATTAATATTATGGAGCCTAATATCCTGATATTAAAAAAATATATTATATATTATACAGTTTAAGTCAGTGCCAGGCTAATATAAACATTCAGTGAACAGTTCATGTATTTACGATCATTAATTGTTTTAGAGTCGTACCAAAAATCAAAATCGATTTTGTCAAAAACCTAACCATTCCAGTTTTTCCTTAATTTTTATTTTGTTTTTCCGGGCACTTTTGAAAACTATTGGGAATTATAAACTTTGACCTCCCAAAAGTACCAACTAGAATCACTTTCCCATCGAACAAGATACTGAAGTTTAAAATCAAAGCATTATTTCGACCACTCGTCGTGTACACGGACACACAAATTAAAAAACACACATCATTGTAAAATCAATACATTCATCGCTCCATTCAGAATCTAAAATAAACAAAGAGAACAACGAGTGGCTTTGTTAAATACCTATTAGGTGTAGGGTAAGCGAATGCTAGGTATATAAGGTTATTCATTTATTATATTTAAATGGACTGAAACTTAATTATGCGAACGCATGGTTTCATATTAATTTAGTTTTATACCGTTTGTTGTATTGTAGGATTATTATATAAAATGTTCAACTTTTATAGCTAAGGATTGAAAATTTGAAACAAGGTTCCACGTAAAAAGGTTATAATATATAAATTACTTTATTCATCTTAATACCATCAAATGTACTTGGTAATATCATACGCTGTCTGACCGTCTTCTTTCAGAATCGTTTTTCTTATACAATGATATTATATCATTGAATTCAAATTCAACACCATACATTACACATACCCACTTGTAACCTACAGTACAGCAGAGTGACACCCACTTGCTCACCTTTTTTATACATTGAAATCGCAAGTGACCGAAAACATTGTTTTGTACCACAAGAGTGAAGAGATGCTGATAGTAGTGACAAAGACAACAGTTTAAATAATTTTTTTACAGAAATTAATATTTCACGGTATTGTAATTATTTAATATACACAAAGCCAGGTACCTAGTGATATTATATTTAAAATGTAATTTATTTTTCAGAAAACATTTGTGAAAATTGAATGTAGATAATTTAGAGCAGGGGTCGGCAATAGGAAGAAGGAAAAAAAAATGGACCGCCAAAAATTTTCTTAATTTTCCTATATATCCTATACATCACTCCCCCAACCCTTCATAACAAAAATTAAACTAATATTAAAATCGATTTTATGAGGCGCTGAGACAATAATAACGGTTTATCATTATCTGTGTTGTTGTTGAACGTGCCGCAGTAATAATGTATTACTTTATAAATAATTAAATATTAAATACTTTGTCTTCAAATGTGTTTTTAATACAAAAATAAATACATTAATGATAAAATTATGTTTAAGATTTTTTTGGCCCTCGAAATTTTTTTTTTTAAATATCTGGCCCGCCATATAAATTAATTGCCGACCCCTGATTTAGAGTATTATGATTCATACTAATTATTATAAAATAATTATATATTCTCACCTAGTTAATTTAAAGCTGAAATCAATTAGTATAATTTAGTTTTACGGCTATATTCCAACTTATAATAGTAACATTATTTTTTGTATACATTTATAACGCAAATGACCGCAAACAATGCTTGTATTTGTTGGTACTTGAGAACTTCCTTTACAATATTTTTGTGTTGGAAATAGTGTAATGTTGAGTAATTTTTATTCACAATCCTTTAATTAGATTTAAATGAAAATAATATAGCAAAGTATGATAAGTATCATAAGTATGATTGTGTTGCATGTAAAAAGGTTATATATAAATTACTTTATTCATCTTAATACCATCAAATATACTTGGTAATGTCATACGCTGTCTGACCGTCTTCTTTCAGAATCGTTTTTTCTTATACAATGATATTATATCATTAAATTCAAATTTAACAACATCCATTACATTGACCCACTTGTAACCTACTGTACAATAGAGCAACATCCACTTACCCACCTTTTTTTAATTTTTAATTTTTTCAATCCCCCAACTTAAAATATTATTTTATTTTATACTAAGACAGTATGTACCTACTTTAAGTGGTCGCCCTTATTATCCTAGTGATGAAATAAAATAAGAATTTGAAAAATATCAGGAACCTAAACCAGCCGTTGAATTTTGATAAATAAATTTTTACCTTATTTTTATTACGTTCTAAAGACGTAATGTATATATACAGGGTGTCTCACTGAGATCTGACAGATGAAATAACTTTTGTTCTAATTAATATTTTTAAAAAATTTCTTTTAAATATAATTGATAGACAATTGCGCTACATTTTTAGTACACATTTTTTATTTTTTATTTTTTAATACTGAAAATAAAAAACTTAAAAACTGATAAAAAAATTTCCAAAATATCCAAAATAGCCAATTTTTTGTAAATCTGATTTTCAGAAAAATTTATATCGTAAAAACATTTATTTAAGTCAAGTGGCTGATTTTTTACCATTTTTTTAAATATCAATATTCTTGTTGAGTAATATACGATCTAGTTTATGTTAGAAACATTATAATTTCAAAAAATATAAATCATTTTGAAATTATTTTATATGAACATTTTGTAACATAATTTCAAAATGATTTATATTTTTTGAAATTATAATGTTTTTAACATAAACTATAAGATCGTATAGATCGTATATTACTTAACAAGAATATTGATATTTAAAAAATGGTAAAAAATCAGCCACTTGACTTAAATAAATGTTTTTACGATATAAATTTTTCTGAAAATCAAATTTACAAATTGGCTATTTTAGATATTTTGGAAATTTTTTTTATCAGTTTTTAAGTTTTTTATTTTCAGTATTAAAAAATAAAAAATTAATTTAAGGTCATAGAACTGAAGTATTTAGTGGTACCTCTTAGCATGAACATAGGTACTGTATACTTGTAATTAAATATTAACAATGTGGTAATTACACTATAATTAGCTTTTAAAAACATATTTTGATCAATCAATTTCATGAGATCGTAAGGGGCGATTGTCATATTGGTCTGTGTTTTTTTTAGGTAAAAATGATTGACGTGTGCCTTAACTTAGCCCGAATAAAAATATACATAAAATGATATTTTTGAGAATCATTTGGCATTACCCAGTGGTTAGGTTAGGTTCGGTTAAAGCGATCACATTATATTGTCACTATTATTGTGCACACGGTTGCATTAGAGCATATTATTACCTGTTATTATTGTGCTTGAAGTAGACAAATAAAGTCACTGGAATCGCCACTGCCCAGGTCGCCCATGTCGACTTTTGCCTACAGCGTCACGCCGCCACATCTCAAGACGTCAGTAGTGTTAAGTTAGTTTAAGTATTATCCCATGTTTTTGTGAGCTTTGTGGTCTTTGCACCAAACCGAGTCTACCACTGAGACCACCTCCCCACAGCTAGCCTGCACCATCATCATTCGGTAAATCTTTCCCATCCTCACTGTTGTCGTCGTCGTACGTAGAATTGCCTACCAGTCAAGCATCAGGCACATATGGTTGCCTATCCAGTGCAATATTTGGCGTTAGTGGTGACATAGGCCATAGTCAAAAACATAAATCGTTCTCGAGCATCACGGAGTGGACCTTCGGGTGTCCTCTACTTAGGGCGATAACAAATAAAATGTGTTTGCTTACTAACAGTGACACATTATTGTAAAAAAAAAACTTTTTAAAAAGTATTTGAGTGCCTATTATACAGTATACCTAGTATTTAATAAACTGTTAAAAATTAGTATTTAAAATATAAGCTTTTTTTGTTTACTAACCAAGCCTTATTAGCACCCGAATCATTTATTTGAGTTTCTGGTTTTGTGCGCTGGATGTGAAAGCAAAGACAAGTTTGAAAATTACTTTGAAAAGAAATGGTGTCGTCAGATGTTACAAAAAAGTGAACAAACTAAATTAAATATTCACATAATTATTAAGTTAGGACTGTAGAATGGGTATTGTTTTCTAAAAAATATTTAATTACCAGAAATAACCACACAAATAATTATAGTGAATCATCTATATAACTTTTAAAAGATAAAATATTAAAACAAACCAAAAAGTGTTTAGTATTCAGTACTGTGTAACTATTTGAAAAAAATATATTTGTTAGCTTTTAAATAATATAATTTATTATGTTTATTGTTATTGAATTATTTTATTTCTAAAACGTATTATTATTATTCAACTATGTTATTTAATAAGTTTGTTATTATAAGTTTATTGTTATTTGTAAAAAATTATACTTCTCATCTTATAAGACAAGGTTAGGTTAGACAAATCTAGACAAACTTATGAGGAATCTCTTATTTCATTTTCAAATCTTAGATTTAAAAAGTAAAGTTTTTAAATATTTTTATGCGTCTGTCATAACTAAAGACCGGATTTATATTCTCTTAAAATACCTTAAATATGATGCTAATATCCTCGAAAAAACCTTAAAATATTCTCATTATATTCTCTTAAAAATTTAAAAAATATGCCAAAATATGCAAAATATACAAAAAAAAAGCAAAAATATGCAAAAATAATCAATAAACATCATATTTACTTTAATATGCATTTAAAATTTTTTTTTTTTCAATTTTATATTAATAGTGAGTTAGTTATTAGGTATTTAAAGTTTCGTATTCTAATGGAATATTATTGCACTTTAGTAAGAGTTGAAAATGATAAAATAAAAAATTGTAAATGTTCAAAAAAATTTTTTCCGGGTACCGTAATATTAAAATTAAAAATAAATACAAATTTTTTCTCACAATTTACGAAATATTCCAAAATATGCTAAATGAGTTAAATATTCTCTAACCCATAAAATATTCTCAAATATGCAAAAAAAACTTTTTTCTATGCATTTAGAATTGAACAAATCATCCACATTTTTTACTCTCATAAGACTGCATAGACCCAGTAACGATATGTAAAAACATATAAATCCGGTCTTTAGTCATAACCTTCTAGGACAGTATAAATGCATAGATTTTATTCAATAGTATCTTTTCTGATAGGAAAGTGAATCTAGTTGGTGCATTGGGAGATACTTAATTGTTTTCAAGAGAGCAGAGGGAAACAAAAAAAAATTAAGGGAAAACGAGAATGTTTACACAAAAACGGTTTTGTCTTTTGAGGTAACTCGAAAACAAAAGACAATAGATACATAACATTTTCAATAGTTTAAATCTAAGATTTTAAAATGTAGTACGGAATTCCTTATTAAGTTTTCATTAGATTTAAAAAGAAACATTTTTATGAATTTCTAACTTAGCACACGTTTGCTTTTAATAATAATAATAATAATAATAAGTAATAACTGCAACCTTTTATATAATAACCACTTGGTTTGGGGAATTTTAGTTGTCCTAACAATAATATAAGAGGCCCAAAATTCTGTTAAGTTACAAGTTTATAAATGAAATATAGTTAAGCCCATGAAATAAATTTCGATATTTTTCAAAATAGCCTCACCGCGAGCCGCTACAGATAAGAATTGGGTTTTATTATTGTTTTTTTCATCATAATCCTGAGAAACTGAACGTACTGCTGTATACTTTTATTATTGACTATACATTAGTGTTTATTGACAATAATCACAACAGACTAAGAAGTCCCTATAGTCTATGAAGACATTTTTATTGTTGACAATTTTTTTTCACAGTTAAGCGCCAATTTTATTATTTTATTATAATTATTCTCTTCATTAATTTTGAGAGTTGTGTTTGCTCGCATTTGAATTTTTTTATATATGAATGTTTTACATTTGAAAGTAATTTAAATAATAAAAATCTTATTATGTACTATAATCTTAAATATCATATCTACTCCATTTTTAAAATAAAATTTAAAAAAATTGACCATTTAGTTTTTAATACAATAACTATTTCCTTTAAGTTTATGTTGTTGTTAATATAACACATGTAGGTACTATATTTAAATTTAACATGGTCATTATATTTTTAATTAATCAATTAATTATTTTTAAGCTTATTATTACTAATTCATTATTGGATATAAAAAATGGGAACCCCTTTGTCTCGATTCTCAAAAATATATTACAAAGTTTAAAATTCATCAAAAAAATAAGATTATAATGATGAAAAAAAAATTTTATTACTATTTATTGTTGATCTGCAAAGGGATATACAACATAAACTCTTATTTAATTTGTTAATACTGACATCACGCCAGATAGCGACAAAGCATAATTTTTCTATGGGTTAATATTGTGTATATTTTTTATATTGTTTATATTGTGTATAGGTTGAATCTGTGGATTCTTTTGTTGAACGAACACATTGTTTTTCTTCTTTAACCTTAGGAACAACAATGGGAAATGCCACATTTTTTGATCCTTGACATATATAGAACAAGTTATTCTGTGATTCTCCGTATAATTTTAAACGAGTCGCATTGCTGAAATTGAAAAGTTTAATATAATAATAAAAATTAATACATTTCAATAATATAAGTCTTACCTTATATAAGGATATATTTCCGTAAACGTGGTAAGTCAATAGTTGGGAAACCAGGATTTGTTTTAGAAATGTGTCCTTTACAAGTCATACAATACATATGAACATATCTGGTTTCAGTATTAAAGGAAGATTATTTTCAATCAATACAAAATTCCACATTTGTGCATTGACCAGTGCATATCAGTGTTGAATGTATTATTAGTTTGTCACCATAGATTTTACATGTTGTCATTACCAAGATCTAAAGAAAAAAACAATTATACTTTCAAGAACAATATTTAGTAAGAAGTTAGTAATATGTATTAAGTATATATACCATAGCATTATGAATTTTACAAAGACAAAAGGGAAATTTCAAGAAGTCTGTAGTTTTTTTGTAGATTGAACAGAAATTAATCAAAATAAAAATAATAATTATTGGTCTTTTTAATTTATTGTACAAAACATTAATATTATTACTAACATGACAAGACTTAAATGTTAAAAATAATTCTTTAATATTTTCATACCCATATACAGACATTTCATGTCAATAAGATTGATTTCATAAATGTATTGAACATTTCCTAGCCTACATTAGGGCTCAACTAAAATCATTCAATTATCAAATATTTAAAATTATAAATGTATAAACATAATATTTCTTCCACTAATTGATGTATCTTTACTATTTTAGGGGTAGAGTCAGACAGATGCTTGATCAGACACAATACAGAATTGGTCATTAGAATATTATATTCAATATTGAAAATATAGTTATCATACAAATAGTCTTTTGATTTATGAACATTTAAACTATAAATTATAGTTAAAACAAATTTAGTGGCAAGCGTGTCTCAACAATTTGTGATACTATTATTTATGTACCCTTCTGCCAGGTTGCATGAACAATCACTAAACATTTGCTGAACCAATAGTAGAGCTATTGTAATGATCCCTTAAACATGATTTAGTGGCCTGTGATTAGTACATTAAATTTTATTGCACCATTAAATTACTACATTTTTCATGCAACCCAGCACTAATCATTTAAAATGCAAATGTCAAGTATTTAAAAATACTTAAATATGCATGCACTAATGAGCTAAAATATAATAACATACGAAATTATGAATTTAATAAGTGATTTAATATTAGTTATAATTTCATATGTTATTATATTTTAGCTCATTTGTGCATGCATATTTAAGTATTGTTAAATCCTTGAACTTTTAAATTTTAAATTATTAATGTAGGGAAAATTATTTAAAATTTAAGGGATTTAATATTAATTATCCTGCGGACATTAATAGACTACCAGATATAAGAAATATCTTCGATATTTTATTAATAGAATCAATTCCATTTATATGCATGCAGGAAACGCTCGCTGAGCTCGGGCCTGAATACTAAAAATCACAATTAATTTGTCTTCACAATTTTACCAGTCCAACTACTCATTAATTAAAGGTAAACCAAACTGGGATATATTCTCTAATCATGTAAATACAAATTTAATAATACCTAAAACTATACCTCCTTCCTAGTAGCTGAACAAATGTCTGAACACATTACTGCAGTCATTGCAGAAGCAAGCGTGCTCTATGCCTACGCAAAATAATACACAATACATCGGCATTTTACCACAACATAATTCTTCCTTAATTCAACGCAAACACAATGCTATACGCATTTTATAAAACCAAAGAAACAAAGGCAATTCTTAGTCAAATAAATGACACTATTTCTGACTTTCAACCTAACTCTGTTGGTATACCTCAAAACTCCAAACTGGGACCTATACTATTCAATATTTTCATATCTGACATACTGCAGTCACCATGTACACAAACATTTCCCTTTTCATAGATGATAATCTATTTATAGCAAATCCCATAATCTAGAAACGATAACAAACAACCTACAAGATCACATGAATATACTCACAAAGTAGTGTAAAAACTAAAAAGTACAAATAAACACTTCAAAAAGCACAGCAATTATATTTAGCCTATGTCGCTATTCGACTCCACTAAAGCAAAATTCAAAAGCAAATCTATACCTTGGCAGCCATCCGTCAAGTACCTCAGTGTTACATTAGACAAGAGGCTAACCTGATGGCCACAAAACTTCAACAAGCACACCATAGCCTCTCAATGCAATTTTCAATACTTAATAAAAAATCAACTATACATAATAAATGCTCGATATTAATATAAAAGCAACTACTACACCTTTACTAACTTACACTTGCACTATCTGGGGTAATTGCTCAGCAACAAAAACATACAAAATTTAAATTTTTCAAAATAAGAATTATAACGAGCGCACGCACCATGGTTCATACAAAACAATAA
The DNA here is from genome assembly GCF_019925205.1 of Metopolophium dirhodum. Lineage (NCBI taxonomy): Eukaryota > Metazoa > Arthropoda > Insecta > Hemiptera > Aphididae > Metopolophium > Metopolophium dirhodum. Next base: position 7,119,091 of record NC_083560.1, read on the forward strand.
TCTACACAAAGGTCCCAAAATCATAAAAATTCAAGACCATATAAGATTCTTATGCAAGTAAATTTCATAAATCTACAGGCTCATTAGTCATTACTCATTACACTTCAATTTACACACACATCCACCACTTCAAAAATGTCTCAAACGTGGTCATCCACACAATCTTAACTTAGTTAATTATTATAAATTATAAGTATAATTATATTCTTAACCTTACACTCTACACTTTACCAACCTTATATTAGGTATAGGTATCACTACTATTTTTATTATTATTTAATTACTATTAAGTTAAAATTGTAAAAAAATTGTTATTTTGTTAATATCAGTAGACAATATCTTATTATTATAAAATAATAAAAAAAAATAATAGTTATATGAAACATTTAAGGCTCTGTCAAACAGAAAGTGTTATTTTCACGTCGCCTGATCTTGTAATTTGTTACAACGCGGCGTTATTCACGCGCAAAAAAGCACCACGTCTACGAGCCATTTACTGCTTTAACGCGTTCTGTTTGACAGAGCCTTTAGGTAGATATTCATAGAAATATATTTAATGTTTCTTTAGAATGTTTTGAATTGCAACTGTCTATTTGTCAACTAACATTTATATTATTAATAGTAAATATTATGAAAATAACCAATAGCATTTCTTCCCACCACAAAATTATGTCTACGAGCAGCTATTGTCTGTAATTACGATTAATATATATAACTGTATCATAACTATTAAAAGAAATGTATAGCACAAAATGAAACAGACAATGTATGTGTTCAGGAAAACTAATTTTAGCCAAAAAATTTAAAAATAAGATTGTACATATTATTATATATATTTACTTTAAAAGATCCTAAACGCTTACTTTTTAAAATTTCATTTTGTTTGTCAATATTTTGTATTCGACATATATGTAAAGGACTGTCAAGTATACGAAAAGCGATTTTACATTTTAAACAGCATTCAAGGCAAGTATGTGATCCTGATTTTCGTGATAATAGTTTCCTAAAAAAATCAAAAACAACATGCTATTTTAGCAATTAAGACATTATCACAGCTATGTTTGTAATTTTGTAATTATGATCCGTAACTTACAACACATAGATTATAAGTCAACAATTAAATTTAAAGGTACTCACATTATAGGCAATGTAGTTGTCGGAGAACTTATATGCACTTATTTACAATTTTACCTAGATAAAAATAAGAATAATCATGTATTAAATGCCATAAAAAATAATAAAAATACAATTAATAATTTGATGATAATCTACATTATAATAGTATTTACAGGGCAAAAAGTTGAGTATCACAGATATCAACTTTAAATAGAAAAATTTCTGGTGGTAATTCATAGATAACATATTGAAACCGTCCCCTGGGACAAATGGAATAAATTAAAAACTAATATTATATATTTAAATCCAATAAAATAGATTAGATTAGTTACCTGAAATTTGAATCAGAAATATTGACATCTTTTTCATAAGATGTAGAGGCTAATTCACATATTTTATCGTTTTTGTTTTTATTTTTATTATCAATAGACATTTTCTGCAGAATCTTCAGAATCACTAGATTCATAATTTTCTGTTTTGATACTATTAGTTATAACATCATCAACATCTTTTTCACTAAAATCAGTATTTATTGTTGCATGAGATACATTTGACTCAGAACAATTATTTAATATTCCTTCCAAGCTGGCCTTGGTTGTATTACATTTATGCTCATTTTCAATTTTTTATTATTGTTTTTTATTTTTGTCTGTAAAAAAGCACCTGAAAAAAATAATAATACAATGTTATAATTAATACAAAACATATTTTAATTTTGTCTTTTTGAAAACATATTATTATGTATGTCATAACATTGTAGTAGCCCTTATTAAAAATTATCAAGAGTATATTTAAAATATGGATTGAGTACACATACTTATAGGCCAGGCTGGGCTAGTTAACTTCTTTTTTTAAAATACCTATTCTACCCATGCATTTGTTATTTCCGTCTTACACACGTACGACATATCAAATTTTTGTTCACTAGTTTCAAAAGTGTGCTGTTAGTTTTGATATTAGAGTGATTTGACCTGTTATAACATTTTTATATAATAACATTATCTGTGCTTAAGCGTTGGCTTTTATTCGATATTATACCCATATCTTGCTAGAAAATGAAAATTTTCGAAAAATCGGCAACGCTTAAGCATAGATAATGTTTTTACAAAAAGTTTTATATTAGGTAAATTCACTTAAGTATCAAAATTAACAGCACACTATTGAAACTAGTGAACGACAATTTGACATGTCGTGCGTGAGTAAGACGGAGACTATAAATATATGGGTAGCATCCTCTTAAGTTAATATGGAAAAATGTAAGTTAAGTTTAAAGTTAATAGTTACTTTTCTTATTTTATAGACTATGAACTAGAAAATAAAAGTAACTTAACTTATACCTTTATTTTAAGCTAACAAATAACATAGTACCTAATTGAATAAAAGTTTTGGAGTTTTAAATAAATGTATGTATTAAAATTAATTGCTTGAAATACCTACTTATATACTCTAATACTTAATTTATTCAATTGTTAACTTTTTGTACTTGTTAAGTTATTTTAATGTATATCATAAGTCCGAACATATTATATGAAGGAAGTTAAAATATTTCAGTTGTAGGAGTTATTTTATTTGACCATAAACATTAACTATAAAGAATTGGACTTATAATGATTTGTGTTTGAATACAAACAAGTTCAGATATTATTTTGTTTTTAATTATCCCCACGTTTTGATAAAATATCGAGTATTATTATTCTTATGATGTCTTGGCTTATGATATTAATATAATATTATGACATAAATAATTTTAACATCAAGAAATGTTATACTATCAGCTGATATTTGATTGTTCATTCCGTAATATTAAGTTCCTTGGTGTTTTTTAAATAAATAATTATAATTGTATGATTACACATATATTTATAGTAATAATGAACTTGTTTTGTCTAGTAAATAAAGCACCATTTAAGTAGTTAGTAGGTACCTATGCCTAGTCTTGAAAAGGATTTTTTAAGTATGCCTATTCTTAAAACTATTAATTAAATAAAACTATTATGTTTTGTTTGTTAAATGTATACTTCTATCAGTATCTTTTTGACTAGCATATAGGTTTATAATATCATTGTAAAATTATTCAGTTTCTTTATTTAAATTGATGAATTAAGGACTTTTCAATTGATAGTATTGAAAGAGAACTTCAACAAAATTGTGAAATACTATTTCAAGAACAGGTTTTAACTATTTTAATGCAAGATAAACTTATGACAATCAATTGCAAAAACAAAATATATATTGTAATAAGTACATAACATTAGGAGGACGTGGTACCCGCATGTGTTGTTTCCGTCTTACACATGTATGACATACCAAATTTTCAATTGCCTATTTCGATATTGGAATGAAATGATCTATTATCAAACTTTTAGGTATGAATATTATCCGTGTTCTCTCACAATTTTTTTCCGATATTTTAACTTCTAAGTGAATTATGAGCATTTTCAAATATTAACATTTTACACACTCATAACTCACTGAAAAATTAAAATATCGTAAAAAACTAACAAGAGAACATGGATTATGTTCTTACCTAAAAGTTTGATTATAGGTCAATTCACTCTAATATCAAAACTGAAAGCACACTATTTGGCAAACGTTAATGTGGTATGTTGTACGTGTGGGTGTACTACGTCCTCTTAAATAAAATAAAAATATATTAACATATCTACCTAGTTGAAAAGAGAATTTGTGCGTTGTATTATTATATTTTTAATAATTAATTTTATGTCCTGTGGGAGTGTTTAGAAAAAACAAACAGTATATAATATTATGATGATGATCACATATGATCAATATATATATCGAACAGCATTGGCTATATGTTGGTTGTTTGTTTCTCAACAGGAATTAAATAAAATAATAGGAACTTAGATACGTTTATGCTTATTAAAATATATATTTGTAATAAATCTATTAGGATTTATGGTAATAGTTTGTCTCTAGCAGCGGAAAAACACAATAATATATAGTACAGTCACACTCTACACATTAGAGAGCCTATATATTATGAGATTCTCTATCACGGCTAGACACACAAGTCATACAAACTACTTTTACTCACTATACGATACCGAGGGGGTGATGATGATCCATAGCTAGCGTCAAAACTCGTAAAGTATTGGAGTCCAGTGAAGTGAACTTGATACCTAGAAACGATAAAGAAAATTGTATTACTATAAAATATTACACATTGGAAATTCATAGGTGAAAAATCTACAAGTCATAGTGGCGGTTTTGTGCAGGGACTCTGGCGGGCGAGATGAACATACAACATTCACACGAACACACATTCGTTTAAGATCTGACACTTGCGTCAGAAGGTCCTCGTGAGGTTAGGACAGAATGAATGAAATACTTGATAATATTTCACGTCGCGACACGGTTGCGTCGGTAGCCGTTCATCATACGAAAACTTGCGAGACACTGCGCAACAGGTTATTACGTACGGGAGCGGGTCGACGGGAATCGGTGTCGCTCCAAGCACGCTCGGTCGGTGGGTGTAGCGTGTTACGGTCAAGTCAGCGAGCGGGAAGACACGGCGCCCGGGTTATGCGGCGAGATCAGAGCGGTTCTCGAGGAGACGACTGTCGGAAGTCGATATCACTTAATGCACTCGGGGCACTCGGTAAGGTAGGAAACGTGTGGGTCGGCAAAGAGAACGAACAACCACGATAAAGTTAACTAATTTATCATGCAAACAACGATGGCCGGTTCCCGTAGCGGAAGGCGAAACGAGTTTCACATTGAAGCGTATCGTACTAGCGCGTTTTTAGTAAACATTTTAGCTTTGTTCGTTTTGACAAAAAGAGTACGCTTTTTCATAACACACCAAAGCGTTTGTTTTAGAAAAAGTGTCGCCGACTCTGCGTACACACTGTTTGTTGTTTTGAAACTGAAGTGCAGGTGTAGCCGGTGGAGGACTGGTGATTGTTATCATTTCTTATCAGCGAGTAGTTGATTAATCTACACCAAAGACGTTTTTTTGTTTTGAAAACAGATTTCCGATCACATCCCATACACTTTACTCGGGCACTACACCACACTACACTGATTAGCGTGCACTTTTTTTTCAAAACGGACAAACCTCACGACACTAGGACGTGTACGTGTTGACTTGATCATATTATACTATGGAATATGGATGGACCCACTACGTACAAACAAAATTGCCGATATCAGCGACGAGTCGCCGAATAAGGTGTTCGATATGCGCATGCAAATACCGTATTATGTAATATGTTTTGAATTTTGATAATAAATAACGAAATTTAATACAGTAGATTCTCGTTATGTCGAATCTCAAGGGGAACAGAAAAAAGTTCGAGATATCGAAAACTTCGAGATATGGAGTTTTATTAAAAAATAAAAAAACTAATATAAATGTATGTTGTATAATTTATATGAATAATAAATAATACGAATGCCTAAAATACATAATTTGAATAATAAAAGATGAATTCTTTGGCGATTTCACATTTTTTACGGTCACCTTTTTCAACTAACTGTATTAAACGAACTTTGTCCGAAATTGAAAGAACATTTAATTTACGCTTCTTTTCCATTCCACTACAAACGAACAAACGAACTACGAAAGACTACAAACGTGACTACCAACGCGCTAAATCACAATCGCTATACTGCACTGCCTGCACAATGTACTGCACAATTCCTATGTTAACCGTAACAAAAATATTAATTGTGAACTCGAGATAACGAAAAACGATTAATTTTATATCGAGTTATCGAGAGCAAAACACTATTATAAGTGTAATAGTAGTTTCAAGGGGAATTCAAAGTAGTTCGAGATAGCGACGTTCGACATATTAAGAATCTACTGTAATATGTTACTCATATTTTTAATTTTCAATATTGAAATTATATAGTAATAAATATTTAAAATATTAGTAAGAAAGTGGATAACTATAATGCCTGCGTATTTTGCTTACGTTCCATTAAGTTGCATCCAGGTTTATCTTTGCATAAGTAAGTAAATAAGTAAAAAAAAATTTTAAGTATTAAATGTTTTAAAAACATTTAGTTTTCCTACAGACCTGGCTTTACGGCTAAAATTGATGGAGGCCTGTGGATTTGGCGAGTCAGACATTTATCCGAAGCGTAAACTGTGTTCAGTTCATAATGAAAAATGTTCTGAAGCATGGCACAATTCCCACTTTGCATATTAAAGAGTTAGTTAAATTATTAGGTATTCATTGTATTAATATATTATGTATATAATAACTTATATTCTAATACAAACATTTGTACCTAATTGTTATTTGTATATTAACTTTTTTATCTAGGAAGTGTAAAGAAAAGTAAATGCTCCTTACACATCCAGGGTTCATGATTTAATTGCAGTACAACCTAGCTCTTCCATTGATATAGCACTAGGTAACACGAATACTTATGCAATTATTTAGTTATTTAATTTCTAATTAAAAAAAATAGTATAATGCTTGTGTTAATGATGTATTTTCTAACCTATTGTAAAATATTTTTCTTTTATGATTGTATTTATTTATTTAGTTAAGCTCATTTTATTTTATTTCAAATGTAAATCACCAACTTAAATTAATTGTCTTATAATTTTAGAAATTCAAAAACGCAACCTCGATTTGAGTCCAGATAAAATTACGTTTGAGCCATCATCACCGATTTTGATTACTAGTAATACTGAAGATAACTAATACACAGTGCCGGCGCTAGAGGAGGACAAATGGGACATATGTCCAGGGCCCCGCAATTTCTAATTATCATCTTAATACCGCGAAACACATTGATATTTTATATTAACAAATTATAAATCTATACATTTATTGACTTATTGTTATATACTACACATGGATAATATTAATATTATTTCTATCATTAGTTATTTGGAAAATGATATCTAAATTTAGCCATAGTACAAAGTAAATCGTTATCGATACGATGAAGGAGTAATATTTTGAGGATACTCGAGGATTGTAGGAGTATACTATAATTAATAATATAAATATTTATAATCTCTATAGTTATTGTTTTTTCTGTTCTTTGTTTGGAAAAGCTCTCCGCGTATTGTCATATGACCGTATTATAGAAGGGGCATGAGCTATATTTTCAAAACATTTATTTGATTATCTAATATTATATTATGTTCAACATTTGAGTATTTGACTGCAATCCGCTTAGCACCTTACAGTATTTTTTCAAAAATTTCTGCATAATATCATAAAATTAAGTTTTCATTTTATGAAATTATTATTACAATATAGTTTAGGTATAGTAGGTATACCTGTATTAAATAATATGTACCTACTGCGTGCGTATCTAGTGTATCAGGATTAGTTTTAATGTAGTTTATTGTCTACCGCCGCCGCGTACTTAGATATTAAACAATTTATTATATCATTCAAACATTTTGATGATTTTATTTATTTTTATTGATGTTTTTATAAGTTGTAATTATTAAAATAAATATAAATTAATTAAATAATAGGCCCCCCACGAATTTATTAACTTATAATTTTCAACACATGCATATTATTTTATTATTTGTAAATAATTTTTTGTTAACATATTATAATTAAAAAAAGAATAACTTGATATTATTATTTTTAATGTTTGAAATTCAAATAAAAACCGCATTAATTTTAAAAAATCCTGATTTAAAAAAAGCTAGAATTTTGCCTTCCTCTAGGTACCTCTTACCTATGTCCAGGGCCCCGCATACCTGGTGCCGGCACTACTAATACATGTTATTAACTTCTTTTTTTCCAATTAATTATATTTATTTGTTATTTAGTCATTGATATACCAAATCGTAAAAAACTAAAATCATGTAATATTGTTGGTGATATTAAAATACCTTACCTAGCCACCCCAAGGAGAGCTAAAAAACATTTCAACAAGGCTAAACTTCAGATCATGGTTCTAAGAAAAAGTTCTAAACAAAACTGTTAGACGACAGAAAAAGAAATTTTCATCTTATCAAGCCTTTAAAATCAAAAAACCTTCTCACTAAAGCAGCTCAGGATTCTATATTGGTATAAATTAGTTAAAAAGATTGTTGTGCATATATTTATTCTTATTATGTTACTGAATTGTATTATATCTAATATTTCATACAACTTTACAACATTGTTCCTTAATATCATATACTAATAGTATATAGTACCGTTCGAGAATTTACTCACGTGTATGTATTTAAAATACCATAAAAATACTCTATGTTGAAAATATCAAAAAAATTATTCGATACTAAAAACAGTATATCTTTGTACTTAATAATGTAACATTACAAAATCAGAAGGAGAGCTGGTATTAAAAAGCCAAAGAAAAACTGGGTTCTTAGGTCTCATCATACTAATATAATAAATGTATTTTAAGTGTTTAAAAAAAAAAAATGGAATTTTAACTCACTAATAAGCTTATCCAAGATCACCTTGAGTTATTTTATAGTGCTATGAGGAGTAGAGGTGGATTTAATAATAACCCAAATTTGATACAATTCAGATCCATTTACAAGCGTTTGTTGGTTTGACATAAAATAGAAGGTTCAGTATATTATGGTAATTGTTCTCCACTTGATACTTCTAATATACTTTATGTTAGTGCAAACAAAAAGACAGACGCTGACGCCATTTACACTGAAATTGATGTTGAGGAGAAGCAAATTTTATTTGATAAAAATGATAATAATGATGTTAATGATGATAACCATCAAAATTCTACAAGCTTGTTACAGCTAAAAAATTGAGGAAAATTAATAAGTGTATCTTCCGATGTTCACATAACATGTTTAGTGACAGAATATATAATTAGAGTAGGTAATAAAGATTTATTGAGAAAAAAAAATATCAAATTAATATTGTCATTAAAAACATTAAATGAATTGAGTTCTGACAGCACAATATTCAATTCACAAAAAATAAAAGATCACATACTGCAACAAGATCCATTAGATAATGACCGTAGCCAGTTACTAAAATTAATAGATGATTATTATATTTCCCTGCGACTTCACCATTTTGCAAAATCACATACTTTTGCAATTAGTGGTAGGAACATTAGGCATTGACAACTAGACCTTATATTAATAGTCAGAGCATGGGCATACCCACATGTAATGTCTATGAGTTTGATATAACATGATTTATATTATATTGAGGAGGTCCCCCACAGACAATAATATTCACGTGTATAGTATCTTTAGGGAATAACAATAATAATAATAATGATAATAATAAATTAAAGTTCTTATTTTGACAAAATTTATCAATTATTGTAATTCAAAAATTCAAATATTTTAAATTTTTATAGCTAAGGATTGAAAATTCAAAACAAAGATTCTCATGAATAGTTCATACTGTAACCAAAAAATCTAAAAAATATATTAACAGTTATCTTTTACAGACATATTAAATTAAAATTTGGACGAAATTACATATTAAAGAATAACGATTTGTAATTTTGTTGTAATTTGAAAATATTATTTGTGGATATATGAAAATTGTAGAGTATAATAGTTTATTATTATATTTTATACACACAATGACATTTTAAAATGTAATTTTTTGGCAAAAATGTATTTCACCTTCTGTAGTAGTCAGTAGATACTAATACTAATGCCTAATACTAAAATGTATTATTTAATTTTAATTATATCATACTTAGTAATACTATAAATTTTAATTATATCATAAAATTATATCATACTTAGTAATACTATAGACTGACAGACTGTTTTCGCTCAGATTCGTTTTTCATACACAATGATTTTATATCATTAAATTAAAATTGAACACTATCCATTATAGTGAACCACACTTGTAAGTTGTAACCTACTGTACAACAGAGCGATATCCACTTAACCGCTATTTAAAAAAAATTTATTATAAAAGTTATGAGGGTTAATTTTAAATTTGATACAGCAATTAACAAATACGTCATAATCAGGTCCCAATAAATTGTGCAAAACAAGTTCTTAATTGAGAAATAGTAATTGTGCTTACAACGGGTATAATGAGAATGATTTGGTAGTATTATTATATTAATGCTTAAATAATAAGGTACAAATATACAATAAATGAAGCGAAGAAGTGGTAAATATTTTTAACTCACTATATTTAGTGCATATTTGTAATTGAGATTAATCTATTAATGTTGAGTAATATTTGTTTTAATGAAAAGGGTAACATGTTATTTAGTTTGTAGAATTTTTCGGCATCGATGACAATAATAACAACGTTAAATAATAATTAATATCTATTGATAAATCTAGGTAGATATACCTACTGTGTGACAGTCTTACACTTTTTAAGCACCTATATGTGCCATGGTACTGTAATAATTAAGAATAGGGTTAACCAGCATAATATTGATTAAAAATAAATATATTTAGAATAGGTATATTAGATTATACTATTATATATTTATATTCATTTCAGGTATTATAATACCTATAGGTGTATATATATATAGTATATACATACTAAATACCTATACCTCATTAATGAACTGTTTAATTTGATTGTATACATAAGTCAAAACACTTTATTAATTTATTGTATTCATTATTTTATTTTTGAATACCTATTATAATATAATTATATAATAAGGTAGGTAATAAAAGTTCAAATACAAGTTCAAGTACATATACTGTGAATATTAAAATGAAACGCAAATATTACTATGCAATATTATATGTTCTAATAATGTTTAGTATAGCAAAGGCAGAAGTCTATACAGTAGCATATTATAATAATTTAATATATTGCTATTATTTTAGTAATATTACAAATAATGTCAAAATTTGATTACTTAATTAACTATAGTTAATTTATATATAATACTGTATACTTCCAAGATCTCTAACTGCCTAAAAAAATTTTATTTTGTAACTTTTTTACTATTTGAGTTATAGTTCAGGTATAAGTATAGTTATGGTTAAGCAAAATGTTTTGATTTAAATTGTATTTTCTGAATAATTCATTTAACTCTGTTATGACTTATGGTTAATATTGGAGGGAATTTACCTATTATCAAATTTAGAAGTAAGAATATTATCAGGTGAACCCCATAGGGGTTTAATTTGAAAGCAAGTTATGAGTATTTAAAAATTGTAAATTGTTTGTACATTTTAAAATTAAATATGCCCGAGTTACATTGATTATTTAAAACATACAATTTGCTATGTTATGCGTGTGTAAGACAGAGACAATGCATGCGGTTGTAACGCCCTCTTAAGCATGCTGATAACGATAATGAAGTAAGAATTTGGGCGTTGTACTTAGTTTTGAAGGTATTTGAAATCCAAGACCTATACAAGGTGGTTATATATAACGAGTCGAGGGATGTTTTTGATTTTAATTGTCTGAGCGAGCGACCACGCCGGGTGTATATGAAAATATTATAAATTTCAATTAGCTATAAGCCTATAATTAACTAAGTCTTACCGCCAAATTCTGACTTCATCGTCGTTTTCAGCGGCCTGCGTTAACTACCTATGTTCAAAGTATAAACAAAAAATATATATATATAAAAAGAAAGTCCAGTTAGTAGGACGCAAACCTGCATGTGTTGTCTACATCCTACAAACGCGTAACATACCAAATTTACGCTTAGAAATTCACGTTTTATGCTGTTAGGTTAAAAATTAGAGTGAATCGAGAGAATTTTTTTGTGAGTTATGTGTGTATAATAAATGTAAATTAAAAATGCTCATAACTCCCTTAAAAACTGAATTATCGTAAAAAAAACTTCCAACAAAACACAGATAATGTGTTATTTATTTTTTTCTTAGTTTCTTACCAACAAGTTTTATAATGTGTAGGTCTATTCACTCTAATTTTTAAGCTAACGGCATAGAACGTAAATTTCTGAGCAAAAATTTGATATGTTACTCGTTTGTATGACGGAGACAACACATGCTGATGCGGCGTCCTCTTAAAAGTTCCAATTGTATTACGTTTTCTATGCAATACACCTAATAATAGAAAAAGCAAAATTATTAAACGCTTTGAGATCGACGTTGCGAGTAGTGTAAGGTAGAACTGGAGAGCGAGGTAGAACACAGAGTCACAACAATTATAAACACTAAGACACCAACAAATCCATAGATTAATTATAATAGTATTAATATCGAGCGATTCACGTTACTGCTTACTACGATTAACGAATAACAATGGAAGATTTTCAAGAAGAAAAATTCGATGCGTATCGACATGGAATAGTTACGTACCGACAGGAATAGTCTCGTACCGGCTCGCATCGAAGTCTGAGTTCGATACGTATCGCTTGTATATTGCACGTCATGTAACTTCTTGAACGCTCTTGAACTCAAACGTCTTCCTTGAAAATCTTGACTGGCTGTGCCGCAGTGTTGTCGCGTCAATATTTTTTTTAATTCCACAATAAGTACCGAAAAATAGCACATTTTATTATAATTTTCCACTTAAAAGATTCGACGGTCGCTATCACGCTCCCCAGCTGTATCCGAGACATATCTATATAATATCTGCTCGTCGTTGGGTTTATTTTCGGTTCTGGTCGGCGGCGCGGCGGTGCGCTGTGTCGGCGGCGGTGGCACGGAAGGGGAAATTTGGGCGGCCACGTCTAGCTAGCCACCGCGCGTCGACGGCTGCCGTACCGCGAACCTCACCCACCGTTAATTAAAAATTAACTATTTTATGCTCTTTTTACCCTTTAAAATACGAATTTCGAAAAATCCTTTCTTAGTGCGTCTATACATAGTAATAAGTACATTTACTGAAAATTTCATATCCATAGCTTCAGCAGTTCCGGCTAGGCGATGATGAATCACCCAGGACAAGTCTTTTTATATATATATACAGATAACATAATGTGTACACATTCATATATTAATATATTATGCACACCCGCGTAATATAATAATAATTAAATAATAATACACCAGCGAGTGCTCGCGTAACGATAATAATAATTTACAGAGCGTTTACAACGTCAATAGTAGCGCGTATATACATCGATAACAATATTAATAATGCGCGACGCTCGATAATAAAATATATGACTACGTATATAAATCACTTTTAGACAGTTTCCGTGCAGGATTTGTTCTATTATGTAAAATAATAATAAATATATTATGTAAGAGACATCCGCAAGCCCAGATATATAATAATTTTATAGATTATTTAGATAATACAATATATGTATAATAATAATAGAATTGTAATTTTACGCTGGTTCGACTGGTGATTTTCTATATTTAATTTTTTTAAGTTTCACCATTATTTCATTATATTTACCAAAATTCCCACCTACCCATTTATTTAAAAACATCCCATTGTCCCCTTTTACAAAATGTAATGGTAAAATTTACACGCGCCGTGGGAATTTCTCTCATACCTGGCAACAGACTGTTAGACTGTGGATAAACGCGTAGGTAAGACGTGGCAAGCAGGAATTACGAATATTAATTACAGTGCCGCAATTACAATTTTGAGGCCCCGGTTCAAAAATATTTTAGAGGCCCTTTTAGTTTTTACTGTAACATTGGCGTAAATAAGGGGGGGAGCTTAGCCACCAAGTATACCAAAACCCCCCTCCAAAAAAAAAAAATTATTATTAAGTTATTTTGGCTGTGTGTGCCGTTTGGTAACCAAGCCCTTTGCTCACATTGATGTATAAAATGTTAGCCCCCGGAAATTTTAATGGATTTCTTCTTATATGTACTTAAGACATAAACTACGGTGATACAGGAATTATTTTGAGAGTTCGTGTATCCAACAAAAGTGTCCTACCCACTTGTCATTTTTCTTTAGTAATTGCAACTAATGTAATAAAACAATGTCTAACTGCACTTAACTATAATATTCAAATAATATAATATCATTATAATATTATATCTTAAATATCTGATTAAAAAATAGTAAATACTAATATAAAAAAAAAAAAAAAATTTATTATAGGCACATTTATTACATTTATAAATGGCATACATATTTTTATCTTAGGAATTAATTAATATTTAAATTAATCAGTTATTAAATTCCATGACAGATAAAGTTGGTAAAATTGAAAATAGATACAAATGAATGAATCCTTAAAGTACATTCAAATAGGAAAAACCACTGTATAATTAAAAAAAGGTGGACTAGTGAGTGTCACTCTGCTGTACATTAGGTTACAAGTGGGTGACTATAATGGATGCTGTTAAATTTGAATTCAATGATATAATACCATTGTATAAGAAAAACGATTCTGAGCGAAGATGCGCTCGGTTAGCATATAATATTACTAAGTATATTCAATGATATTGTTGTTATGAATATAGTAATTTATATATAACCTATTTACGCGGAACCTTGTTTTAAATTTTCAATCCTTAAGATATAAAAATTGAACATTTTATACATTTTTAAGTACAAAATAATTATTAAATTTTGTCAAAATTGGAACTTAAAATACTTATCAAAAAAATTGTGCTTATGTATTTTTAATATTTTTCAACTGCTATTGTAACTATTTGTCAGAAGCCTTGTATTACATGTTCACGTATTTTTACCAAACAAATAAAATTTTATTGACAATATTATAGAAAACAAAACTAAAAAAATTTAAAACTGACAATGTCTGTAAACAGCTCAAAAAGAGTTAACATTTTATGGTGTATAAAAAATCAAAATATAAATATTCAGTGAAATTTTCATGTATATACAGAAATTTGTTTTATTAAAACAAACTTACAAAATCACTACATGAGAAATCGATTGAATATCCAATCTTGTAAAATTATAAACTTCGAATGCTCATAAAAATTTTATTTGGTTTGCTAGCAGACATTTTTTTTTTTATAAAGTTAAAAAAACTAATGAGGAATATAATTGTAATACATTTTCAAATTTTAGATTTAAATAGAAAAAACGGATTTTTAATATTTTTCATCTGTCTTTGAAACAATATATTATAGGAGACTTCTATTAAATTTTCAAGCTTTTTACTCAACAAATTTTATTGATATTTAGGTATAGAATAAAAAACTAAAAAAATTGGAAACTGAAAATGTCCGTAAACCGCTCAAAATAAGTCAAAATATTTTGGGTACTCGTTCAATATGCTATCTACCGCACGTTTAATGGTTTAGTATGCTATCTACCGTTAATATCTTATATTTTGTATGGAATAAAATGTTTGGCATCCTTTTTTCGTACATCGATTATAAATTTTTTTCAAAATATTACCTTCCGAATCACGTTTTTGACCATTTTTCAGAACTTTTATTAACTCACCACCACAAATTGCTTGGTTTTTAATTTTTGTACAAGTTTGGTCGATTGGTAATAAACCGCGTAAACTTAAAAAATGTTCGCACATCTCTTCATTTTGAATTATGTGTCGATATAAATAACTCATAGTTGACAAACTCATAATAATAATTATTAAATAATAGTTAATAATAAATAAATCACAGTAAAACCACGTATAATATAATCAACACGAAACTAACATACCTAACTTACTAAGGTATAAAATATAAATATAATATGATTTGGGGTTTCAATGAAAGCTTAATCTTAAATCGTAATTGCAAAATGATAAAGTATGTATAATATATTAATATACAGCATACGGGCATACGGTAGATATCATACTAAACTATAATAAAATTACAGTAGATAAAATATTTACGGTAGATAGCATATTGAACGAGTGCCATATTTTGAAAATGTTACGGTGTATAGAAAATGATGATATACACATTCAGTAAAAATTGCATGTATCTATACGGTCATTCAGTTACACCAAAAACCAAAGTCCATTTGGCTAAAATCGATTTTGCGTAAATATTTACATTTTTCCTTTTTTTTTTGAGCCAATGAAATAGGACCTATGTATACTTAATATTTATATACACGAAAATACAAAATTCAAAATGATTGAATTCTTATATTTGATTTTACAATTGTTTTATAATATTATGCATGGTAGGTAATGGTAAAATCCGAGGCCCCCCCCTCATACATGCATACATTGTGAGGCCCATTAGGCGGTGCCTTGCACCGCCTGCAGCACCTGCGGTAGTTGAGGCACTGGGTGGCAAGTGCGTTAACCATAGATTTATACAAAAACTATATAGATAGCCGTCAGTTGTGACCAATGTTGTAATCAGCCGCCATTTATAAAGCAGGCAATGCTTACATTTATTTTACATTTACTTATATACTTAATATATATTTATCTGTACATACATACAGGGACGAACCGATGGTTGTTCATGAGTGGTGGGGGGAGGGGGTTGTTACACCCCCCAGTCGGCAAAATGAAATTTTTTTTCACCTGAATCAAACTAATTTTTTTATGACGAGGAATGGAAAATTAAATAAATTGCTTAAATGTTAATATTGTTTTAACTCAATATTTTCGTAATGGGTATTACGGAGCGGATACGCAAAAGTACATCGAGACTGCGAGAATCGGCGGCAGTCGGCACAAGATAAAAACCTAATGAACTGCTCATAATAACATAACACTCATGCTTGTAATGATATACCTAATAATATTATACCGTGCATATAATATACAGTAGAAAATCGATAAACCGTCCATTTCCTTCATCCGTCGTCGCATTTAAGCAATGCGGGTATACGGCCTTAGATCATATACTATATAGTATATTATTATGATCTAATAGCATGCGGCGACGGTTGAGGCGGGTGATTATAATACGTTATCGAGTGAGAGTACCTATATACATTTTTTTTTGGAATATCCAAAATACGCGATAATCGCGTTTCAAAGAAACACTCAACAGACGAAGATTACCGATTATTTATATAGGTTATGATAGAAGAGGATGATTCTTAAAATGTAGATAATGATTTGGCAACAATAATAATAAGTGATGAATTATAATTATTACCTATTTCATATTATATTTGTTGATGTTAGGTATTTCATTCTGATAATAAATTAAATATAATAAGTTAGGTATTTCTAAGTTTCAACTTCAAATTTAATTTAAACATACATTGGAACATAAGGGGTAATAAAGAAATTATAAATGTATAGCATATTGTAACTAAAAATAACTTAATAGTTGACAAAAATTTTGAATTTCAAATTCTAGTCGGCAATTTTGAAGAATACACCCACCTATGATTTTTTTTTGAGATCGTCCCTGCATGCATACTGTAATAATATTATTTCGTAGACATTGCCCACTTTGTAAATGGCGACCGACTTCGATAACAAGAAGGAGATGGCTATCTATAGTTGTTGTATAATATTATATCTATAGCCGATAACGACAGATGCCCCACGTCACACCAGACGACAATTTGAAATTTGCGGGCCGCCAATTGTGGCACGGCGATCGGCATGATGTTGTAACCACTTGTTACCGGATTGTCATGAAACCCATACTAACACACTACCACAGAATGGATATTATGTTGAAATCGTTTTTATTTATACAAATGTCAGTACTCTCGTCGTTATAATAATTGTGATACTATTTCGTATTTCGTGAATCAGCGAAAATATTTTATTCGGTTGCAGAATTCTCACCGGATTTGGGTGCTCTGTTCTAGGAAGCGTGTTCGCCGGACTTCATCCAGTTTGACCTCAGCTCGGCCGTCCGATTACAACGTAAATATATAAATAATTGTCAATGATCCAATAATTAACATGTTGGGTTAGGTTAGTGTTTATGTTGATTCACAATATTGTGTCCTAGAGACATCTACACTCGTTTCTCTCCCGTGTCTTCGAAGTTACAATAATATTGTCATTTTATTCTCTAAACAATTATTTTGATTTTGCAACGATTTTTTACCACTGCGATATTGGCGTCTCACTCTTACTGTATTTTTTTTAGTAATTTATTGTTTTGTTTGTTTATTGTTTAGAATTACTTGAGTGTGTGTGTTGCGGGATATGGCTCGTAAAATTAAAGAAAATAAAAACATGGCTCCATCAGCTCTGTTACGGGAAGAAGACGATAATCAACGTAATCGGGTTGAGAACAATCGGGTATTTTTAAACTCTTGTATTACAATTTTCCCAGCGTTTGATAGTATATTTTTTTTTAATTAATCAGGCAGTTGAAAGAAGACGAGTTAATAGTAGAATGCGCGCACAACAGGCATTGCGACGTTTGAACCAATTAAGAGCTGAGAATGAAATACTTGTAGAAAAACAACAATTTTTAGAAAAAGAATTAAGATTTTTGAAAAATCTATTCATGGCAGAAGCTGCTAGTAAGATTTAATAACAATCTCATATAACTTATACTGAATTTTGTTTCATTATTTTTTAGGAATATCACAAATTGACCTCCCCAAATCTGTTCTTAACGCATTACTGACTGACACTACTTCAGACATATTAGAAAATGATTTAACAAAACTTCAATCTTCATCATAAGTATAACATAATTTGTTTTATTTCATGGGAACAGCATATTTTATAAGTAAAATTTAATGTACTTATGCCGGGTTGCATAAACAATTTAAGAAATTTAATGGTTCTCTAAAATTTAATGGACTAATCATGGGCTAATAAATCTTGTTTAAGGGACTATTAGCTTACTATTAATTCTTTAAATGTTTTGTGGAACCCCGCATTAGTCACATTGATTGTCCCATACCCCCACACATATTTTTAATTTTTATAGCACAGTATTAATGTAGAGAATATTATAGATATGTAATTACCTACACCTTAAATGTTTATTACGTTGTTTAGGTTTCTTTTTTTAGTATTTTAAAGTACTATCTAATGTTATAAAATTTTTTCTATATAATACACTAGTTATATAAATTCAGCTCATCTGTCTCAATGATATGCTCGTTGGAAGAGCTTGCAACTTATTTTTTTTTTTCTAAACCATGTACTTTGATGTTGCAAAAATGAACAATACTTGTTTTCAAAATATGCAACTTGTAAAAAATAATATTATGCATTAATTACACACCCGCATGGAAAAAATAAAACAAAATATGAATATAATATTGAGTATTTATTTAGAATTAAAGAAAATTATTTCAATTTTTGGAATCTATTTTATACGCCAATATAATATGTATCTAAGTGACATACATTCAGCTATCTTTAGTGTCCTGCTACACAGACATTGGTTGTCTCCGTCTTACAAGTGCGTAACATAGCAAATTTACTCCCAGGAGAACATGTTTAGCTCGGTTAGTTAGTTTAAGAATTAGAGTGAATCGATTTATTATGAAACATGAAGGTAATCTATGTTTGTATGTGTATTTTTTTTACATTAGTTCAATTTTTAGTAAGTTATGCGTGTATAATATAGTGTAATTTAAAAATGCCCAAAAACTCAACTGATGCAATAAATAATGGTTATATTGACAATTATTATAATGGCACCTACACATATTTATCTGTTGGTTATGAATAAAATAAATAGTAAGTAATGATAATGATTCAACAACAGGGGCTAAAATACTGTGTCCCCAGAAAATCAAAGTGTTTCTCCTGAATGACAAATGTGCGTCCCAAGTTTTATAACGTGTTTTTAGTTTTGTAGAAATAACAAACATTAATCATTTAATATTTTAATTATAGTTACCTATTCTGTTAACTTAAGTTAATTTCCTACTTATTTTATTTCTATACTTTGGAACAAGTTTGTTATAAAAAAAAAGAATAATTGATAATGGGTCAATTCAAAGTAATTAGGTACCTACTTGCCTCAGTATAAAATAACTAAACATGCAGGTACATAAAATATTTAAATTATTCTATGCTGTGTCTATTGAAATATAATATTGCTTACTGTAGTCTGTAATACCTACTAAAAAGTTAACTAGTAAGAGCATCGTAATTTATAGAATATTGTAATAATATTATATAATTAGGTATATGTTCTATGGCATATTATAAATATGCATTATTGTTTATTTAAGTTTAAAATATGTTAAAATATTAAATTTACTGAACTGATTATTATAATCATTAATTGGATTTTAAAGAATAAGATAGTTATGTTGTCTTATTTAATAAATATAACTAAAATGATCTACATACATAATAATATTCATATTTAATATATAAAATTCTCATGTCACAATGTTAGTTACCATACTCCTCCGAAACGGCTTGACCGAATTTTATGAAATTAAATATGCATATTCAGTAGGTCTGAGAATCGGCTTCTGTTAATTTTTCATACCCCTAAATGATAAGGGTTGTCCAGAAAACAATAAATTAATATTATTATTAAAATAATAATAGTGTATTTTATATTGGTTGTTATTGGTTAATCGGGCATGTTTGTTGATTTGTATTATCATTTTTTGTCAATATATATAATATATAAACGAATGTTTGTTTGTAGATTAAACCTCTAAGAAGTATATAGGCTAATTTAAAAAGGGTTAAATTCGGGTTTTTTTTATTCATTGGATTTTAGTATGGTTAGGTTAGGATTTTGTATTAATTACTATTAATAGGTAGAATTAAGTAAAAATGACAAACTTGGTATAACTTTGATACTTAAGAGTTAAATCATACACTCACATACAAACTGCACGGGGTCCGTGACCTACCGCAGGTAGATTGCCTAACTGATAATATACTACTGCGAATCAGAATTTTTATTCTGGGCAACGTTAAGATTAAAGTTCAGATTAATTTTGAACACCATACACCGAATATTAAATAACGAATTGAACAAAGTTTGAGTCATATAGAGTTGGTACATTTAACGGGCAACAAAGTGCACTGGATCAGCTAGTAAATAATAAATTCACTATTTCACAGCTGATCCTGTGCTGTATAATAATATAAACAAAATATAATACTAGTGGCCCACTCTGCGTAATAATATTGTTGGCGATTAGCACACCCTCCCATAAGTATATTATAATTTATAACTAGCCCTTATGGCTCACAAGACTGAACAATTATACAATAATACCTTTGCGCCTAAGTATAATAAAAATGTGGCGATTCACGCGCACACAGCTTTTTAATCCAAAGGAAAAGACTGCGACGATTTGCGAACGCGAACATGTACTAAATTGTATTAATTTGCTATGTTACGCACTTGTAAGACGGAGAAAACCTAAATGTATTATGTATATTGAAAATTTAAATTAGATCTATATTATCTATATATTAATCAAAGTCAAAATCTGTTTGTTATTCTGTCTAAAATTCAAAAGGGGCTTAACTGAATCGGTTGATTTCGTTTTCGTTGTGTTCGTAAAAGGTTTGTACGTAAGAAAATTCGAGAAAAACCCAACGGAAGAGTAGGAAATACTTGCGAGCCTGTTCCACCGACACAACTTGCAATTTTTAGCTTGGCACTTTTCCTTTTCATTCCACAATCGAGAATTGTATAGGTACTTTTCAATTCATGTACGAACGTTTTGTTATTACGTTCCCACAAACACTTTTAAATTTCTTATCATGTTATCTGACAGCTGTTATCTCTTTTGCATTTTATTTCATTTACTGTTAACTGCTGTTATCATCGTTTGATACTCCGATCGTCGTAATATCTTAAACTTCTTCGCATTTTACCTACTCTGAATTTTAAATGTTCACGTTTTGCTAAAGTGACGAAGTACCTAATTAAAAAACCAAAGTGAATTGGCATTGTTAAACGCAATCCGTGAAAGGAAAGCTGTGTTGCTCGGCAGTTTCAACTCCACAAACAACGTTGAAAAAGTGTTCACATTATTGCCCAATAATTTTAGCTCGTCTGTGCTGATCGACCGTGGCAGTTTACCAGAGACAAGCTGTATGGATTGTATGTCGGACCTTAGTAAATACCTATATAGATATAATTTTTTATTTCGTTTAGTTTATTATTTAGGAAATGAGTGACAATAAAATAGTTACCTATGTTTAGTGTTTATTGGAAAAGGAGGCGGTAAGAAGTGTCAGTACGATGAAATTGATTTGATGATACCTGTCACTTGATAATATTGGAAACGATTCAGCACTATTTTAAGGCATTGGATTGCCTGGAACTTCAACTAGGGCGAAGATATATAATACCATTAAAATGTTATGGTACTGATCACGGTTATCTACTCAGGTTGGAACACAAATCTTATCGCGTGACTAGAAACGGTGTAATAACGAACTAACAGCGGTAGTTGTACGTTCTCCCTACTGTAACATTGAGGTATATGTACGGTTTTCTGTTATTTTTCTAATTTAGGCAAAAATAATGCTTTTTCGGACAAATTAACCACAAAAATTGAAGATTATGACATTTCACATAATATAGCATATAACAAATATATTAATTGCAATAAATAGTACCTCAAAAATAATTATTAATTTATTTAAAATAAATTTGTGAACTACAAGTTTTTTTTTACTCATATAATTGATAGTTATATATTTTTATGTATTCTAACTAACAATTATGTGAATACCAAAATTGTATATAATGTATCACATATAATTTCAATATCATAGAAGTTTAGAGTTTTTTTAATTTTCTGTAGTAGTTTATTGTAGTGTATTACAACCTACTTAGCCTACTTTCCGCATACCACTGGTTGAGAAACGCTGCTCTAATTGAATGTTGGCCAGAAAAACAAGTACATATTTTAAATGGTCCCTTACAAAGTATACATCAATAAGAAAAATCCAGCTGTGTGTAATAGTACTGTTATTATAATATTCAACTGCACAACAATCAAAATGTATGCAATTTGGTAGTGCTCATAATTTTATCAAACGATAGATCAATATTAGATTCTTGTAATCTGTAAAAATTTAAAAAAACTAATAATTAATAACTAGATAAAAAAAATATAATTTGATTTGGTATCCTTTCAGGCTACATACCAATAAAAACCTTAATTAATAGTTAATATGCGGGGAACATACAGCTAGCGCTGTACATGAAACGGGGTTATTGTTTATTATGGGTCAATATACGGCGTGTTCCAACCTGAGTATATAACCGTGATACTGACATATTAGTTAATTTAATTTTTTTATCACTTTTAACACTCATAATACAATAGAAAAAACCATTGTTGGATTTGATGAAAATATGTGTAATACAATTCTAAGATAAATAATATTAAATTAATGTTTATTTGCTGTTTAAATTTTTAATTTAAATAGAGATACCTATAACCTGGGAAAAATTTTACCAAATCAGTCAAGTGTAAACATAATAAAAATTACTATTTTTGATTGAACAATAGCTTAGTAAATTATTATTTCTGTAACTTGGGTCTAAAATGTTATTGTATTTTCTTAAAAACTGTAATTTATTTATTTAGACATTTGTACTTTTAAATTCTCCAGTTTTAAGAATAATTTATAAGTTATAACCAATTGTTACTTAAAATCAAAATTTTCCCAAATAAACATGATGAAATGGTATTTAGATTTGGTACTCATGCATCCATAAAATCACATTTTCACTTTTATACCTAAGGAAGTATAATTTTTGACAACAGCAAAATTAATGTAGTTATGCATTTTATGAGTAATAACATACTGGTTATTTTCAGGTTATGGAGGCTTAGCTAATAAGAAGAAGGTAGAAGCGGAAATTGCCAACGACAAACTTGACCTTATACAAATAGAAATTTATGTAAGGAAACTTAAGGTTTTAAAATTATAGATGGAATTCTGTATTCCACCTTCAGAATTCACTGAAGATTTTTGTAAAAACAAAGTGGAGGTACTATCGCTCGGACATTTAAATAACTCAATAGATATTTTTAGTGATTATTTTTTTCTTTTTTTTTTATAAACTTCATTTAATATAAGATGATATATTTGAAAGATAAACTTACAATTAATAATCAACATCCTATCTATATTATTTTATTTAAATAATTTTCATCATGGATCCTTATAACTTAAATGTTTTCGTCTTTCGTACTTAAATATCTACTCCGCTCATTCACATATATTTGTAGTTTTTATCTTTTGCAATTGACTTTGAGCAATTTATAAATTAACAGGTAAACACTCTTTTTGTTAAATAATATAATGGGTAAACATTTGGTATTTAAATAATTTCATAGAAATGAGAAAAAAAATCTACTCTGTGTAGATGCAATAATTAAATATTGATAAAAATAGTTATAATAATAATAGTAATAAAAAAACCGAGGAATATGCATATCATTAGAGTTGATTGGCAATGAGAAAAATAGTTTTAAATTTATAGAGTTTTCATTTAAATATTGTGTGAGTTTTTATTATCTGTATTCTATTTATTATAAAAACTTCTATATGTTTCTGACCAGATGTTGAATATTTCTACCAAAATAATTGTATTAATTGTATATCATTTTTAGGATCTCTATTTCTATGAAGTGGCTTATGATCCAGTATCATTAAACTCTGTAAAAGAACGATTATCATCCAAGAGCATAATATACATAATTCACCGAAGTAATATTCAATATTAAAAGAATATATTCAAGCTCTTTATTGTATTACCCTGTAAGTACTGCAGATAAACAAAACTATTATAAAAACCATTGCTTGAAATTGTAGGTAAATGTTGGATTTTAGATGTAATTGAAAACTATCTAGTTTATATAAACAAATTAATGATTTCAACCCTCTTCGTATTGTTGATATTTTGTTATTTAATTATCTCATGTAATTTAATACATTTTTAGGTTGGTGATCCATATCATGAAATGGCTCAGAAACAAGAAATTTTTTATTTGAAGTGCTCGCTTAATGGATACCACACTACCGAGATGGTCATAGTTCCATAGTACTTCCAAATAATAAAAATGCATAAGTTTTAAGAATTATGAAATTGTATGGAAGTAAATATTTAGAATGATAAGGAAGCCTTAGTTTTTGTATCTAAGTATTTTTTAAAATGTATTAACTATTAATGTAATTTACATATATTATAATATGCATTTTTATGCAGCTCAATATATTTTATCAATGATAATGATACCTGTAGCAAACCAGCGTATTCTTCCCTCGCACGCAATCGTCGTTCTTTATCCAAACCTGAAATGTATTAACATGTTGACTGCCATGCTGCTGCAGGCATCTGCAGAGTACTAGGATACAACAGTATTTTTACAGACACCGGCGGTCACACCTTATTATTATTTATACGCCATATGACCGCCCGCTTAACTTTTCCATAACGCTACAATAATGCACTAAAAAAGTGTCGTGGCATAGCGGAAATCATTATAATTTTTTTTCAAACAATATTATATACAAATTTGTAATGACACCTTAAAATATACTTAGTGTGCCAATGATACATACTGTGTGACCGCCAGCGGGCGCATGGCAATCAACATGTTTATGGTCTAATGTTTGGCACGATTGACTTACCAACTCTCGTATCACAAATTAATTGTAAAGTTCCTCTTCGCCTAACTGGTTAACACATTCCATTTCACATTCCTACATCCTCCACAAATTATATTATGCTCAATGAACCATTTTGTATATTAATGTGTGCAGTCCAATTAGAACCCCTATTCTGTAGTTTAATAAATTATATGTAAACACCATTGTGTAACATTTTTTTTTTTATATAGTTTAATTGTATTTATATCTACCGTTTATAAATCAAGTTTTACCTGTAAAACAATAAAACAATATTATCATATCATATATAAATACAATTTATATCTAATATTTCATATTTATTCTAAACTTCTATAATTATAAGTTAAAAGCTTAGACCTAGTATTGTTTTGATTATAGATTTTAAAGATGATAATTCGGCTATGCCGCATTCACAACCTGTCCATAGAAATTTCAATTTTTTTGATTTTAGTTGAATACAACAGAACATTTATAAGTTTTAAACACATAAAAGAGAGTTTGAATCATATAGAATTGACATTTTGTATGGGCAATGAAGTGCATGGGATTAGCTAGTATGTATCAAATAAAAGATACCAATTTAATTAAGATAAAATGTAAGAACATAATATTGTTTCTACTAGACACAATATTATTATCTAGGTACCTACTATTTTTTATAATTTACCTTATTGTCTTATCATTAAGTCTCACACAACCTAAAATAAATTTACTTAGAGGTTGGGTCTGAATGTATTTTGTTAATGTATTTAATAATTTCTGAAAATTCAGTTCTCATTCTTAATAAAGGTAGAAAGTGGGTGTCAGTGCGCCTATGATATTAGTATATAATATATTAGTAATATACCTAATATTTGATAATATTATTGTGAATTAAGTAATTTTTATATAACGTATTTACGTGGAACCTTGTTTAAAATTTTCAATTCTTAGCTATAAAAGTTGAACATTTTATACATTTTTAACTACAAAATAATTATTCAATTTTAAATTTGATAAATTTTGTCAAAATTTGAACTTTAAATGCTTATAAAAAAAAAAACTGTTACTAAGGATTTTTAATATTTTTCAAATGTCACTGTAGCAATATAGTAGGAGCCTTGTATTAAATGTTCAAGCTTTTTTACCCAACATGTAAAGTTTTATTGACATTTCATAGAAAAAAGACAAATAAAATCGGAAAATGAAAATATTCCTAAAAGTTCAAAACAAATCAAAATATCTTATCGTGTATAGAAAATGCAAATAACAATCGGTGAAAATTTCATGTATTTACAATTTTGCGTAAAAATACCCATTTTCTTTTAATTTGTATGTTGTTTTTCCCGGTGCTTTTAAAAACGATTGGGAATTTTTAATTTTGACCTTCTGAATGCACCAACTAGATTCACTTTCTCATCAAACAAGATACTGTTCAAGAAAATTGAAGAAGTTTTTCTTACACTTACCTTGGTGACAGACAAAAAAAAATAAAAAACACATAATTGTAAAATCAATACATTTATTGCTCCGCTCAGAATCTCAAATAGTTAAATCAAAAATATCTCTTCACACATCAATCAAACTTGTTATTAAATACCTACCTTTGTTATACAACTTTATTATGAGGAAACTTTAATAAATATTACTGAAACACAGTTGATGTGGACCAGCGTATTTATTCTTCCTAAATGAAGAGTTTTGTTAATAATATTAGTTATTAATCATTTTAGGGTTAGAGACTAGAGTTGTCAAATTTGTTCAATTGCTTTTGATGATTTAAACTAGTACCTACGACCTATATACAAAATACTTTTGATCCAGATGTGCTAGGAACATCATAATCAACAGGATCATATTACAAATATACTTTCGTCCAACTCTTCATTTTGAATTTTTGTTTAAAAATACTAAACAAAGTTAAACAAACAATTATTATTAACACATACTATTTAAAAAGATTATACAATTTATTTATATCGAATAAGGTAATTAATAATAATAAATCATTTCTGGAGACTAAACTTTTTTTTTGTTATAAAACATGAATAACTAACACAAAACTTCATTAAACTACTGAACTATCTATATAGGTAATTTTATAAAAAAAAATTATGACTTAATTCTTAGGGGTTCTAATACCTAATATTGAGTCAATGAGCTGTATTCATAGTCGATGCTTAAGAATAAGTATTGCTTATGAGTTATGACTCAAATCAGATTCATAAAATAGACTTTGGCTTAAGAAAAGTAAAAGTATTCCTTAAATTAAGGTTGGTCGAGACCTACCTTGAGCATTGATTTTAGTTATTATCGCAACTTTTTTTTAAATTATCAAAATTAGCTTAAGACGCTTATCAATACTTATTCTTAGGCATCGACTATGAATACGGCCCTAAGGGCTAAGAGTGCTAAGTATATGTATTTATTCCCTGTCTCCTTACTTACACCTATGCAACCAATACTCAAGTATTCAGTGTCGGCCTGGTAGACCAAAGGCCCATGGATCAGTTTTTTTAAGGTGCCCCACAGTGAAATACAAATATTACTTGATATTTTTGTGAAAAAATGCTCACCACCTTTTTCCTTTTAAAAATACATTTATTCAAATTCTGATTTTTAGAATTTTTAAACATACCTAAAGACCATATTATATTCAAATTACTGATATTTTTGGTATTACTATTAAAGAGTGTCCTGTGGCCATACAAACTCTTATTTTTCAAATGAAAACCCCATTTCTTACTGCAAATTATTTAGCAGATGATGTAGAGTGTAAGTGATGTAGATGTATCTAAATAAAAATTCTAATAATCAGTTGCTGAATTATTAAAATGTTTATTCTAAGGATAATAATCCTTAAATATGGTTTTACAATAAAAAATGATGAGTAGTTAATATTAGATGTAGACATGTAGTACCTATTCACTATTCAGTATATGTTCGCGCCGCCGTCACCGCCACTTACCGGATCACACACAACACATCGTCGTGTTTATATTTGTACACAGATTTCTATACAGTGACATAGTGTAGTATAGAAGTCCGTGTATTTGTATTATTTTATTTCTGTTTAATTGTGTCAGCTGTGTATTGTGAGCTATATACGCCTATACCACCCGTTCCACACAGTCAACGCGATATTATATACCTATTAATTGTACGTGGGCGCATATCGCCAGTATTTTATTGTTAGTGAAACCTCTGAATAGCGGACACTCTTGGTCACCAACATTTTGTCCATTATTCGGAGGTGTCCGTTATTCAGAGGGGATAAATTTTTGAAATTTATTTGTATAATAATGTACTATGTATGTACATATATGTAATGTTTTTACTTATTATTTATTGTAAGTTATTACATTTTTATATTTTTACAAATTACATATTATTATTTAAAGTATATTTTTACAATCAAAATCAAAAATTATTATTTATAGTATATTTTTACAATTAAAATTAAAATTATACAAAATTTTCTGTGAGTGCACGAATTCCTACGTTTCCGTTGTTTTTACGGTAATCTAAAATGTCAATTTTTTTCGCGAAGCGACAACCGCTTTCGTTTTAACGTAGTCATCGCGTCGAAAACCGTCACTAACTGACATACTTTTGTCATAACACATAATCGCTTCACCGATAACCGAATTTGTCATAATCGTATCGTCCCATAACGAGTTTGTTATCGTAATTATGTTACATTATTACAAGAGTGCATACGAATGTGAATACGTATTACAGATAGGCATAATATTACAGATTGTATTTTCAAATAATGATTAGGGATTTATACCATTGTTTTAAAAATTCCCTAATAAAATAATGTCCGTTATTCGGAGAGTCCGCTATTCGGAGGTTTTCCTATTGAAAAGTAGTGAAAATGTCCCCGTTCCCCAAAAAACGTCCGCTATTGGGAGGTGTCCGTTAGTGGAGGTTTCACTGTACACCATTTTGGCTCAAATAGCCATCAACTGTTACACCCTTCTGCGGGCGCTAATCGCCACCTTTTAAGTATTATTGCAAGGTGCGAATCACCACAAATTATATTTTTTTACAAACGCAAATCGCGTAAAAACCGTTATTGTTTCGTGTGCGCAAATCGCAGCTGTTGCATCATAATTATTTGTATCGTGCGAAAATTGTAATCTTAATTTAATTAACCATTTTGTTCATTGCGGACGCAAAGCGCCAGAAATGATATTGCATTGTTGTTTTACCTATTATTTTATTATATTGTTTTTTCTTATATACTGTTAGTGTGCGCTAATCGTTATTATTATAGTATAGGAGCAGCTGGCCAGCCGTGCTCCGTCTAAATTGTGAGTCTTTATTATTATTATTATTATTATATCGTTGTGTTGTTGTGCATGTATATACATTTGTCCGTTTACCCGCAATACAGCAATTTAATACCGTTGTAATTTTAGTTACCATTATTTTGAGTTACCTTTATTTCTATAGTTTTAAGTATACACACACACACACACACACACACACACACACACACACACCTTTGCACACATTTACACACCCACCCGCACTCTGGCACTCACAGGATTTGCTCGGCGACCCTGTCCACTTTCTGTTGAGTGCTATACATAGATTCTGTTACGTCCCAACCGACGTCGATATATACATCAACGCAGAGATAGAATACGTGATGTACTAGGTATGATGAATGTTTATTAACGTAGGTAGTACAAAAATACAATGTTATAATATATGGTGTAAAAGAGTGATGGTGTTACGACTCTTTAAGATAGAATTTAAACTGTGAGTGGTGTTACGACCTGACTCTGAATGTCCCTAACCGTCTGAAGAGCTCTTGTCCTGGGCTTCTATATATAATATGATTGTGTCCTTTGGAGTGGGTGGTTGTAGTCAGGGCCGTATTCAGAGCAGGGCAAGAGGGCATGGGCCAGGGGCGCAATTCTTAAGAGTTCTAAGAGGGGCGCAAATTTCAATACTACTTATGTAATATTTGAAAAATGTATATTTATTTTAATGACTTATTATAGAAGAGCCTCACTCTATTTTTATTATATAAAAATTATTTATGTTGATGCCTGTTGTGGAAATGCATGCGCGAGTTTCGACCGGTTTGTATTATATTTTTACGTATGATTTAATATTGATATGCCATATTATACGAATCATATTCTCATAAAATAGATTAGGTATGTATGTATAATTATTAACTACTGTACTGTTCTATTAAACGGTGAACTACTAGTTCTTAAAATAGACAATAGTACCTATTGGCTATTATTGTTTTGTGATGTCGGCCGTCGGGCCAGTCGTATTATCGACTAATCGCTATAAAACCGTCAACAAATTACTATTGTCTACTATAATCTATAGCAAAGGATAACCTTTGTAATATTGTATAAAAATTATAAAGTTAAAATAAATTTAAAACTATTAAACACAATTGTAAAACAAACCTTTTGAAAAAGATAATTTAAAAAGTAATTGTTTATGTACCTATTTAAGTAATATAAATACGTTAATATAAATTATTAAAGGTTATTAGTTATTACTTGAAATATAACATGTATTGTTACATGTTTTATAAATTAAAAATAGTTTTTTGAAACTAATGCAAATTTTTAATTATTTTTTTTTGGGGGGGGGGGGGGGGGCGCAAATGCAGTGATTCGCCAGGGGCGCCTCCAAACTGAATACGGCCCTGGTTGTAGTAGTGGCTAAGCTCGGTCATGAGACAGAGTTCGGGTCTCGTATTTGGTATGCTGGTCGACTCGTCTCCTGCGTATGGGCGTTGGTTTTCAAGGAAAGATACGTATGTGACGGCACCTTCTATAGTTTAATTGTTTTCTCTACGCTTTTGCAACGACCTCCGCATGTTATACTATACTAATTGACTTATTAGTTATATAGTGTCAAATATTATTAGAGACGTGCGGCGCGCTGTACATAGTTAATATATGATTAATTAATACGTGGGTACGTAGCACACAGTAGGTATATATCTACCTAGATTTATCAATAGATATTAATTATTATTTAACGTTGTTATTATTGTCATCGATGCCGAAAAATTCTACAAACTAAATAACGTGTTACCCTTTTCATTAAAACAAATATTACTCAACAATAATAGATTAATCTCAATTACAAATGCACTAAATATAGTGAGTTAAAAATATGTACCACTTCTTCGCTTCATTTGTTGTATATTTGTACCTTATTATTCAAGCATTAATATAATAATACTACCAAATCATTCTCATTATACCCGTTGTAAGCACAATTACTATTTAGTTAATATATGACTACTTAATACGTGGGTACGTAACAATTCTCACACCATAACACAGGTCGGTCGGTGTGTACAGAGTGCGTGCGAAGTATTTAGGTGACCGGGCATCACGAACTATTTTTGTTCGCACCCGGCCCGTACAGTATACCTACTTAATAATTTTTACATATTATAATTTATCTTGATAAATCAATGGTAATTATAGTACCTATAGGTACCCATCAGCAGTGTTGGGAAACATCTAGATAAAAATTATTTATCTTTTATCTTATCTAGATAAATTTCTACTCAGTTATCTTTATCTTCATCAAGATAAAATTCTAGTTATCTATGAGCACTTATCTAGATAATATATTTAAATGGACTAAAAAAAAAATTTGAAAATTTAAAATATTTTTTTATTTTTATTTTTACATTTTTATATTTTTCATCTATTACCTACATAGAAAACACGTTTGGTCATAATATGTATTATAATACCATGATTTTAATATTTATTAATATTCATTGTTAGTCTAAAGTTTTACATCGTAAACAATGAGAAAACCCAAAAATAGAAATATGTAATGGGCATGTAGTAGGTAAGATTGTAAGAACAACTAATGATAGCAAAAGCAAAAACATCTATCCCTGCTACCCGCCGGCCATCGACCCAATGATGATGGTCTCATTAGCTGATACCCGTTTCATAGAATTGTGTGCAAAGTATGAAAAATAATTATTGTTTTAAACCGACAAAAATAAACCAACATTCATGGATATTGGACTCGCAAGCATAATAATACAATATCATTATATTATAATAATTGTAATTTATAACAATTTAATATTTATAAAACACTTAGAATTCCCGGTATTATCGGCTATATCCAGTGGTGTATTGGTCCGGGTACGCGGGTATACGCCGTATACCCATCAGAAGATTTTCGATTTTCAGCGTATACCCAATATAAAATCTTATTTTACGGGTATACGCTTCCGAAATAACCAGAAAACCAAATAAGATTTAAAATTTATTTAATAGTTCATATAGGAAAAAAACGTTATTCGTATTAATGAATTATTTATCAATTGAAGTAGGTATTGAATATAAGTTATATAACAATATACGTTGTGTTTAATGTATTTTAAGACTTTAAGTTCAATTTAGTAAACCCAATATTGAATACAAAAAATCTTTGTGGAAAATTCTATAGATTGTACCTATAGTAATAATGTTATTATTATTTTAATTTTTTTGACATTCGAGTTGATTTTGTTTTATTTTCTATTGTTACATTATACAAAAATTAATAAAATAATGTTAAAAACTATATACTAATTGAACTGCAATAACGTTATATAATATATACGATGATATAATTTAATCGTTTAGGTTACATACATATTTTATTGGTGCGTATACCCATAAATATATTTACCAATACACCACTGACTATATCTTTCCTAAGTTCTAATAAAAAAGAATTAGACGTTTTAAATGAATACCCTATCATTAAAGAGGTATTCCTAAAATACAATACCACGATTCCATCCTCAGCATATTCAAGCATATCAAGCAATGTAAGTAAATTCAAGTCCTAACACCTAGGCGTAATAGATTAGGTGATACAGTGTTTGACATGTTATTATGTTGTAGATCAAATATGGTTTGAATAATGCACTGTTTATATAATTATATTAACATAATTAATTTTATTTCTTTCAAATGTCGGTTTTTTTGTTTTATTCAGTAAGAGAATTACTTGTTACTTGTATAACTCATATACCTATGAAGTTTATTTAAAAAAAAAACTTTTTGTATTTTATATTTGTTTTTAAAATGTTTGAAATTTGTTTAAAAAAAGACAATAATGTATTATTATTTTATTTTTTAAATGTAAGCTTTTTTATTATTAAGTCAGAGAATGACCTGTCATCTTCTTATGACTTTTATTTA
The DNA here is from genome assembly GCF_019925205.1 of Metopolophium dirhodum. Taxonomy (NCBI): domain Eukaryota; kingdom Metazoa; phylum Arthropoda; class Insecta; order Hemiptera; family Aphididae; genus Metopolophium; species Metopolophium dirhodum. Next base: position 7,152,708 of record NC_083560.1, read on the forward strand.
AAAAAAATAACTTATATTTTATGTGTATTAATGTTTGAAATCAGTTTAATAAAGTACATTCATTTAAAAAAATTTTAAATTATGTATTTTTTTTTTACCTTTAGACTGTAGTAGGTATCCTGAATATTTTCAAAATTAAACATGAAATTATCTCATATTTATCTAGATAAAAATGTACTAATTTTTATCTTTATCCAGATAAAATTTAGTATAATTATCTTTATCTTTATCTAGATAAATTATTAGTTATCTATTCCCAACACTGCCTATCAGTATACTGACTACTAAATTTTCAAATCATCAAAGCCCCCAAATCTACTTAGCCAATTTCCATGTGCGTATTATCATTAGTACACAAAGTTATATTACTCAAAAACTACTAGTTCGAATTTTGATTTAGAATTTAGATGCATCAAAGTTCTTAAAAAAAAATACGTACTGAATAATTAAAAGTAAAAAAAAGGTGGGTAAGTGGATGTCGCTCTGCTGACCAATAGGTTACAAGTAGGTCACTGTAATGGATGGTGTTAAATTTGAATTCAATGATATAATATCATTGTATAAGAAAAACGATTCTGAGCGAAAATGGTCAGTCAGCCATGATATTACCAAGTATATTTGATGATAATATTGTGAATAAAGTAATTTATATATAACCTATTTACGTGAAGCCTTGTTTTAAATTTTCAATCCTTAGATATAAAAGTTGAACGTTTTATACATTTTTAACTACAAAATAATTATTAAATTTTAAATTTGATAAATTTTGTCAACATTTGAACTATAATGCTTATAAATAAAAACTGTGACTAAGGATTTTTAATTTTTTTTATCTGCCTTTGAAACAATAACCTAGGAGCCTTCTATTAAATTTTCAAGCTTTTTTACCCAACAAAAAAAATTTTATTGATATTTATAGAAAAAAAAAACTAAAAAAAATGGAAACCGAAAATGTCCGCAAACAGCTCAAAATAAGTCAAAATATTTGGAAAATTTTATGGTGAATAGAAAATACTAATATAAACATTCAGTCAAAATTTCATGTAATTACGGTCATTTGTTTTAGAGTTACACCAAAAACCAAAATCGATTTTCTCGTAAACAGATTTTACGTACAAATTCCCGTTTTTCCTTAATTTTTCTTTTGTTTTTCACGTCACGTTTGAAAACTACTGAGAAATTTTTACTTTTCACCCCCCAAAGTACCAACTAGATTCACTTTCCTATCAGAAAAGTAACTGTTGACAAAACCCAAGCACTTTTACTGTCCTAAAAGGTGATGACAGACACAAAAAAAAATAAAAATTAAACACACACTATTGTAAAATCAATACATTTATCGCTTCGCTTATAATCTAAAAGGGATTTATATTTGAAAAACAGAATTTTGTATTGTAACAACATCATCCTTAAATAGTATAAAAAATCTTCAAGTGTATTTAAAAATTCTAAAAATCAGAATTTGAATATAATATTGTAAGACTTGAGTAAAAATAATTGGGTGAGCATGTTAAAAATCACTCTGTATAATATTAACGCGAAGACTGACCAGAGGAATAATTCATTTAATAATACACTATGAAATTATTGAAAAATTAGAAACTGACTGAAAAAATAATAAATAATAATTATTAATGACACAGAAACGAAATTACGAAAACCAAAATTATATTTATATTACCTATAAAATTTTAACTTAGAATAGACATCCATAAGCTATAAGCATAATATTATTCAAGTAAACTTTCAAAAGTAAATGTCCAATCTTCATCATTATTTTATGATTGTATAATAAGGTATAAATTGACGTATAGTATTATAAATCATACATATTTTTGTATGCAACATTTTCATGATCACTGAATCCAACAGCGGAGCCGGTGCAGGGTCGGAAGAGCGGAACCCTCGTAGTATCGTCATAGCCCATTGTTATTCTTAAGGAGAGATATAAAACATAACTTAACTTGCAGTAGCGCAATTAATCCAAAAAAAACCTCCTGCTACTTATTACTTGACACTTGTGTCTTGTGCTATTATGCCCGGCTCACACTATTAAGCAAGCATCTGTAAAGAAAAATTGCGTACGGTTAAATATTTCGATAAATACTTTACGGGGTTCTTACTCACTGCATAGACCTGGTACATACCAATAAAATAAAAAAAGGTGGATAAGTGGCTGTCGCTCTGCTGTACAGTAGGTTACAAGTGGGTCACTGTAATGGATGGTATTACCAAGTATATTTGATGATATTATTGTGAATGAAGTAATTTATATATAACCTATTTAAGTGGAGCCTTATTTTAAATTTTCAATCCTTAACTATAAAAGTTAAACATTTTTATACATTTTTAACTACAAAATAATTAATAAATTATAAATTTGATAAATGTTGTCAAAATTTGAACTTTAAATGCTTATAAAAAAAAATTGTGCCTATGTGTTTTTAATATTTTTCAACTGCTACTAGAATGATATATCAGGAGCCTTATATTAAATTTTCACGCTTTTTACCCAACAAATAAAATTTTATTGATATTTATAGAAAAAAAAAACTAAAAAAATTGAAAACTGACAATGTCCGTAAACAGCTCAAAATAAGTCAAAATAATTTCAACATTTTATTGTGTATAGAAATGCTAATATAAACATTCAGTGAAATTTTCAAGTATCTACAGTCATTCGTTTTTTAATTACAATAAAATAAGAAAATTGTTACATGAGAAATCGAAGTGAATATCAAACGTTATAAAAATATAAATTTCAGACGCTCATAAAAATTTTAGTTTAAGTTTCTTCTAGACATTTTTTATTTGATGAAATTAGACAAACTTATGAGTAATCTTATATTACATTTTAAAATCTTAGATTTAAAAAGAAAAATTTTATGAATTCTCAACTCAAAATAATTTGCTAATATTAGTGATTTTTCCATATTTTGTCAAAATTTGAACTTTAAATGCTTATAAATAAAAACTGTGACTAATGATTTTTATTTTTTTCATCTGCCTTTGAAACAATAACCTAGGAGCCTTCTATTAAATTTTCCAAGCTTTTTTACTCAACAGATAAAATTTTATTGATATTTTGAGAAGAGGGAAAAAAAACTAAAAAAATTGAAAACTGACAATGTCCGTAAGCAGCTCAAAAAGTGTCAAAATATTTTCAAAGTTTTATGGTGTATAGAAAATCCCTAATATAAACATTCAGTCAAAATTTCATGTCCCTGCGGTCTTTTGTTTTAGAGTTAAACCAAAAACCAAAATCGATTTCTCGAAAACAGATTTTGCGTGAAAATTCCCGTTTTTTCTTAATTTTTCTTTTGTTTTTTACGTCACTTTTGAAAACTACTGGGAAATTTTTACTTTTTACCCCCCCCCCCCCCCCCCTAAAGTACCAACTAGATTCACTTTCCTATCAGAAAAGTTACTGTTGAAAGAAAATCCAAGCATTTTTACCGTCCTAAAAGGTGATGACAGACACAAAAATAAAAAAAATAAAAAAAAACACACATCATTGTAAAATCAATACATTAATCGCTTCGCTCAGAATCTAAAATGTACAAAGCCTACAAAAAAAAAAGAGGTGCCCCGGCCGGGTTTGCGGCCCAACGGCACATGGCCAGGCCGGACACTGCGAGTATTAATTAGTTGAATAGTATAGTCGTATACTCGTATATATGGGTATAATAATATTATATACCTATTTAAAATCATCAAAGTCCAGTTGTGGGCCAAACTTTTTTTGATTGATATCTACTCAGAATATATTTTTTGTTTTAGAATCGATTGACATTCAAAACTATTTTTCTTATTTACTTTAGTTAATATAGTAAAATAGCTGATTGAACGAATTTTGATAAAAACTATAATACCTATATTACCTGTATAACAAATATTATATTATACACTATATCATTCAATAAAATCAATGCTGACGTACAGTAGAATTGTAGAAAGTTGTAAATATGTTCATGGCGTATAAGTAGTTTACAATTATGATAGTCCTAAATATTTTACAAATTGTATTATGTATAGAAAATAATGATGACAATATGTATTACAACATCGTTAGAGGAAAAATCGTGATTTTTCGTTTAATCATACTGCTTTGTCAAAATAAGACATAAAGATGTCAAAAAAATATAGGATTGAATTGTGTCAATGTATTTTTAATATTTGTAGAATCTTGTAAGACTAACATATTGAGAACCTTGTACTTATTACATTTTTAGTCTTATGCTTTAAATTTTAAATCTGAAATCCTTAGTTTTAACTACAATAAATTCAAATTTTTATTATAATATATTCATTTTTTTTTGATTAAGATATACTCAAAATATATTTTTTGTTTTAGAATCGATTGACATACAAAAATTATTTTCTTATTTTTAAGTCTTTATTACTGATATTTATAACAAACATACTTATATAAATCAAAATTGAAAAAGTAAGTTATCTAAAAGTTAGTGTTTCACATTAAATTATAAATAGTTTCAAATAAATTAACATCGTTTATAGATAGGTACTGACGTACTGTAGTTGGTGTAAAAGCCTGTCATTCAGTGGCGTGCTCATGGGGGGGGGGGGAGGTTAAGAGTTATATCCCCCCCCACAATTGTATTTTTTTGGCTGACCTACAGAAAGCCACTTATTAGTTATTATACAGCTGTTTAGAGTCATTAATTTTTTTAAATTATTAATTTTATTCATTGAGTCAACAAGCTTGAAATTTAATACGAGGCTCCTGATATATTCTTACAATGGCAGTTGAAAATATTAAAAATATAGTCACAATTTTTTTTTATAATCATTTAGTTCAAATTTTGAGAAATACGTAAAAGTCACGAAATTGGTGCAAATTATTTTGATTTAGAAATTCATAAATATTTTATTTTTAAATCTTACTATCTAAGATTTGATAATTTAATACAAGATTCCTCACAAGTTGATCTACCTTTATCAAAAATAAAAAAATATTTACCGGAAAGTCAAATTAAATAATTTATGAGCGTTTAAAGTTCACATTTTAACATCGTTGATATTCACTCGATTTCTCATGTAGTGATTTTCTTATGTTGTATTTTTTTTAATATATATAGTATATATCAATACATTTTTATTTTGTTTGGTCAAAAAGCGTGAAAATATAATACATTGCTCCTAATATATTTTTACAATAACAGTTGAAAAATATTAAAAATACATAATATTATACACAATTTTTTTTTATAAATATTTAAAGTTTCAATTTCGACAAAATTTATCAAACTTAAAAATTAAAAACCAGGTAAGTGGATGTCACCTCTGCTGTACAGTAGGTTACAAGTGGGTCAATGTATAATGGATTGTATTAAACTTGAATTCAATGATATAATATCACTGTGTAAGAAAACTGAAAAATGATTCAGAGCGTAGACGGTTTGTCAGTCTGGATATTTTATATTGTTATTATTTATTATAGCCCTGTAAGTTAAATTGACATTATAAGTGTATAATTTTTTATTCGTTTCTATGGGAATAAACAAAGCGTTAGAAATTAAAATTCCATTTTTAGCGGTTTTTGTAATTGGTCAATGGTTTTACAGGTGGCATTAAATAATTATTGAGAAAATCGAAAATGACCTCTTTAAAGTACCATCTTGATCCAATTTGCTAAAATATAAGGTACTATTATATTATGTTGAAATCGAAGCATTATTTCTTCTGGTGGCCATTTTGTATAAATATAAAAAAATAACACCATTGTAAACCACTAGCTTCCTCCCTCCGCTCAGAATCTAAAATATGTTTATCACACACCGTAAAAAAAAATCCTTTTTGAAGTACCATACTGCCATTTTGATCCAATTCGCTAAATATAGGATACTATATGCTGAAATCAAAGCACTCCTTCTGGGTAGAAATTTTGTATCAAGGATAAAAAAAAAAAAAATAAATAAATACCATTATAAAACCACTAGCTTTCTAAAATGATTTTGTAGTTAAAAACGTATATTGTATTAATAATAGTTAATAACAATTATAAATATAATATATATATATAATCCTAGGCTGCAAAACCGTCTCTGCTCAGACCGTTTTTTGCACACATGATATATATAGTTTAATTCACAATATAACAGTCACCCACTTGTAGCTTACCGTACAGTAGAGCGACTTCCACTTACCCGCTTTATAATTTTAGATTCAAAGCGCAGGGTCTGGGTCGAGGGGTACTCTAGTTTTCGCCCTGCCCTAGAGACGGACCTGGTCCTACGGTCCAAAACACATTTAAATACCCGATTGACAGTTATTTGACGATTCTAAACAAAACACCGATTCCAATAAACTAATCGAAAACGGTACCCTGTGAGTTCTTAGTTTATACAATATAATTGAAGTTGTGTCATATAATATGTTGAAATATTAAATTATAATTTAGTTTTCACCCTGTAGATTGTATACAATAAGTAGTATTGTCATACTGTAGATTAGCTATATATACTTATACATGTATAAGGAAAGCGAAAATTTTGTGTGTATACGGCAGTGGGAAATATTAGCTATAGTATTATTATAATACAGTTCTTATGGCAGTCGAGATATGCGACCCCGTTGGCGATATATACGTTTCCGAGTGCATTATTGTATTATTATATGGTTTATTATTCCACTGTATTAAAAATCTTTTTATTAATTCAACATAACACTGTTTTGATTACTTTATTAATCGCTTCCTTTCGACAACATATTATCAATAATAAAAAAATTTGTTTTCATTGTAAAAGGAAAAATATAGAGAATACAATTAATATTATACGCTAATATTATGTTTAATAAATTCAAGTACCTACACAGTACACAAAACCAATCCTTACAGCTTTCAATGCAACACTATATTTACCTATGTGTCTTGCGAAAATATTAGACATCATATCCAGGATGAATAAACCTACAAACAAAATAATGCAAACCAGGCCACGCATTGATGTTCTTAGATCAAACAATGTCGGAAAAACAATGTTGAGAGCAAGGCCCGCATAGCCAACATAGGAGGTCGGAGTGGATCGGGCACACATTAATTTACTCTGGCACAGGCCCACTCATCATCACCCACTACACAAAATATAATTATTTTTACTAAGTATTCGAGAAAGTATTTATGAATTCATTATTTTAATTATAAATAACAAAATTAATTTAGAAACCTTTTTTTGATTCATTGATATAATATTGTGTTGTCTATAGTTTGTAAATTTACATATTTAAATTTAATAAGACCTACCACAACGATTTGTAAAAAAAAAAGAAAAAAAATCGTATTTAAAATTATACCGAAAGTACAATAATGTGATATTATTTTTTTATAAACAAGCATGCAATCTATAAAAGTCCTAATTTTATATCTGAATACATTAGGTAAATGTTGGTGATAACTGAATATGAAAATTTTTGTTTTTGATCCAATGTTATAATTGAATATTTCGACTTACCTGGAAGACGCACAAAAATGTATGGCGGCAAAAGAAAAATTTAAAAATTTAAATTTTTTCATGAGGGGGAGGGGGGCTGGGGGAACAATTCTCCAGCCCCTATATATATTTTTGAATTTATGGTTAAACCAGTATCGCACAAATTCTGAAAATAATCACACAAATTCACACTAATGTTTAGCAAAAAAAAAAATGTCAACAATTATATTTGGGGGGGGGGGGGGGGGGGGCTGGTTAAATGTACGTATTATTACAGCTATTATAGGACCAGCTGGCCAGGACTGTGCTCCACAAAACTGTGAGTTTTTTTTTACTATTATTTTATGTACGGTTTAGCCATTAGGGTTATTATATTAATTTGTCTTAATTTATTATTTTTTATTGGACCAACCAAGCGCAATTACTGCCGTGATTATTATAAATACCCACTTGTTGGGGCCTTAATTTATTAATCTTATTCAAATTATTACCTTTTTATGTCATAATATTGTGATTGTACTCAATATATTTGGTGGCGGTGTCGTATGCTATCTACAAATATTTATCTACACTCTACAAAGTACAAAGTTAGATCCCACGGGTTTTTAACTATTGGTGGAAGTGGTCCGCCTACGTCTAGGAGATCGTCAACCTAGAGAAGAAATTGTAGAATCAGGGATCTAGCAGTTCTGATACTGATACTGAAATAACTAATCGAAATTACGGTGTACGCGTACAGGGGCCGTGGGTGTTTGGAATGTGTTGTAGGACGTGATAATATAGTAGAACGTCGATTGTTTATTGTTCAAAAAAGAGACCGCGCCACTTTGCTTCCAATTATTAAAAGAGAAATTGAGCCAGGGACGACCTTTTCAGATGAATGGAAAGCTTACAGCTGTTTAAACGATCATGGCTATATCCACAATACCGTAAATCATAAAAATTAATTTCATTGATCCACAAACAGGAGCTGAAACTCAAACTATGGAATGTTATTGGCAACATATATAAAGGTGAAATATGGTATAAAAATCGCATGGTGCCACTAATTTGCTGGAAAGGCAGCTTAAAGAAGAATGGTGGCGCTCCCATAAACACAACAAATACGTTCGAAACATTTTTTATTGATATGAAAAACAACTTTAATTAAGAACATTCATTGACAATCTTCATAATATACGTAAATAGCAATGTGTAGATAACATTCAGTGCGTAGATAGCATACGACACCGCTACCATATATTTTTACCACATATTATTATCATTGGCGAGTTCAGATGCGTATTTATTTGAATTACTTACCTGCAGTCATATTAATAGTATAAGGATCTTGGTAATACATGTACACACTAACACATCCACCAAATCCCAGCACTCTTCAGTCTTGCTCGGCGACCCCGTCCACTTCTGTAGAGTAACTGTGCACATATATTATACACACACAATAACTACAGGTTGTGCGGTGTGTGGGCGTAGCGTGCGAAGAAATACAGTGACCGGAGCGTACGGCCTATTATTGTTCCGTTCTCTGCGCGAACAGTTATTAAGATATTATCACTATCAATAAAAGTATATTTTGTTTAGAACGTAGTTATATGTTTGCCGTAAAAACATTATTAGATAATCCGTAACATTTACAAAAGTCACGCTTAGGTACGTTTTTCAAAATTTGTGATTTTTTGCGCATGTTGCCTTTGAAAGTCAGAAAATATTATTAATTATGAGGTCGTCGGTTGGTGAGATCTTAAGACGATGTCAGCGCACTATTTGTTTTCTCTCTCTGACCCACGCGCAACATAGACAAAACGCATTTGCGCAGAATCGTTTTTTCAAAACGATTTAAACATAATGTATAAATGTACAACATTTTTTTGTTTATTTTGAAAGGCGAATACAAAGTCAGATAACAATCAAATGTAAAATCGATATGTCATTCCCTCTAAAATATTATCCTCTATATTTTTGTAGTGGGTGATTTTACTCTGAAATTACTTAAAAACATAGAAAAAACGATTCTGCGCAAATGCGTTTTGTCTGTGTTGCGCGTGGGTCAAAGAGAGAAAACAAATAGTGCGCTGACATCCTCTTCAGTCTTGATCGGCGACCCCGTCCACTTCTGTAGAGTAACTGTGCACATATATTATACACACAATAACTACAGGTCGTGCGGTGTGTGGGTGTAGCGTGCGAAGAAATACAGTGACCGGAGCGTACGGCCTATTATTGTTCCGTTCTCTGCGCGAACAGTTATTAAGATATTATCACTGATAATTATAAATTTTTTCTTTCCTACCGAAATATTCGAATATGTAAGTATTATTTCTATCAATATAAATTTTGAAAAATAAGGTGAATATAAAATGCAAATATATTATATATATGGAAACATAATATGTGTCTCACGCATACAATACATACAAGCGTGTCTCTCGGGTAATTATATATTCAAGATGATCGGTGAAAATTTTTAAGTTTTGAACATCATACACACCGAATATTAAATAAACGAATTGAACAAAGTTTGAATCCTATAGAGTTGGTACATATTTTAACGAGCAACGCAGTGAACGGGATCAGCTAAAATATACCCAAGGCTGGGCATTAACGAGTTAAAATGTTAAAGTTAAGTTAAAAAGTTAATTTTATTTTAACTTTTTAACTTAACTAGTTACTTTTGGCTTTTCATTAACTTAACTGTTAACTTACTAAATTTCTTTCTTAATTAACGTGAAATTAACGAGTTAATTTTTCATTTTAAGAAGTAAGTTAAGTTAATTTATTGTATTTTTAATTTTATAATATTTCACTATTTCAGTCTATTTCAGTCTATTTCGTTTTCATGTCAAAAAATATGTATCATAAATTGTTTAAAGTTAAAAATTTATATCATTCGAATCTAACTTATATGGAAATACTGTATGAAGTATTGAAGTATTAACATTATATCCTATTATTTAGTTTTGGGTTGGGCAAAAATTAAATACGCTAGCGTTGTATAAACAAATTAACTTTTTTTAACTTACTAAAAAGTTGACAAAAAGTGTGAATTAACTTTTAACTTAACTGAGTTAACCTTTTTTTTTTTTTTTTCCTGTTTGAACCGACGGCGTCGCGGGAACTGCTTTCGCATTACTTCCGCGACGCCGCCATCGTTTATTGAATTAGATAAATGTAACATTTTATAAATTTCATATTCACACCTTTTGTTTTGTTTTGTCCCTTAATGGGCGCACATTGAAAATAATTTTTACATTTTATTAGTAAGTAACGTTGTTGGCTTAAGGCCCGCTGGTTGCGTTTGTTGACTTCTCGACCCGGCTTTGCTGCCCGCCAGTCTTGAAGTCACGTTCGTGGTCTTCCCGGCCCGGCTTGTTAGCCAGTCGGCCTCGAGTCTCGTGCCTCGCAATTCTCCTTCCGTTTTGCTGGAATTCGCGTCTCACCGGTGATGGTTTGGTCAGTTTTCCTTCTGTTTCCTCCGTTCGTTAGATCTTTCGTGCTGCTCGGTGCGTCGAGTGACCGGTCGGCGGTTTCTTGAGGCGTTCTGACTAGCGCCCTTTCTCATCAATCGCGATCGCCCGGACGGTGACGAATCGTGCTACGGGCGTCCTACTAATGCCCCGGCGCACGCCTGCCGCTGCAGGGCAGATTCGGATGATGATACTGGTGCGCTGAGTTTACTAGCCCCTGGGTCCCCGTCTAACCTTCCCGGTCGTCTGTGCTTCGAGCCTTCGGCCTGTGTTGTTGTCGGTGGTTGGAGGGCGATGTTGGCCCTCTCTGGTCGCTGGTGTTGGCCGCCGGTGTTCGGTTTTATACAGTTTTCCTTCTGTTTCCTCCGTTCTTTTGCTGCGTGCTGCTCGGTGCGTTGAGTCCCCGGTCGGCGGAGACTTGAGGCGTTCGGCCCGAGCGCCCTTCCACATCAATCGCGATCACCCGGACGGTGACCAAGCCGTGCTGTGGGTGTCCTACTAATGCCCAAGGGCACAATGCCGCTGTGGGCAGTTTCGGATGATGGTACTGAGGCGCTGGGCGATCTAACCGTTTGGTCCCCGCTTCCCGGTTGTCTTCGCCTCGAGCCTTCGGTCTGTTGTCGGTGGTTGGAGGGCGATGTTGGCCCTCTCTGGTCGCTGGTGTTGACCCGCCGGTGTTCGGTTTTATACAGTTTGCCTTCTGTGCCTCCCCCGTTGGCCGGAACCGGAGTTCCGTTTCCAGTCAGCACCACGTGGAGGTGGGGGTAGGACTCTGCCGACCAACTGAGTTAACCTATATTTAAATTAACATTTAACTTTTAACTTATTGTTATTGGTGCATATTAACTTAACTTAACCGAGTTAAAAAAAATCATTAACTTGCCCAGCCTTGAATATACCTATATATACAATTAATGCATTTTTGAGTCCTCGAACTTGTACACATAAGTTATAATATTGGCTATTTACAACTATTTCAGCTGAGGTAACTTTTGCCCGGGTAACGCCGGGAGGGACAGCTAGTTATTTATATATTCGCTTACACGTTACATACACATATTATGTATATAGTTAAATACATATATTATAATTGAAATAGAATGCTGTATTGTGGAAGTCGAGATTCTCAGTACCTTCCTAGTATTCGAAAGCGCCGGGAAAAATATAATAAAAATTAAGGAAAAACCGGAATTTTTACGCAAAATCAATTTTGGTTTTTGCCATAACTATAAAACAAATTACCGTAGATACATGAAATGTGCACTGGGTTGTTTAATTAGCATTTTCTATACACGGTAAAATGTTCAAAATATTCAAACATTCCAATTAGACTTTGGGTGGAGACAGTGCTCGAAATGGAAAATTTTATGAACCGGAACGTTTATAAAATTAATATGCGGATTATAATATTATTTTAATTATTTTAATTCGTGTTTACTTTACAATACAATATAATTGGTTGAATATAGATACAAATAATATGAGTAATTCTAAGCTTAAAAAAGGTGGGTAAGTGGATGTTGCTCTGCTGTACAGTATGTTACAAGTGGGTCACTGTAATGGATGGTGTTAAATTTGAATTCAATGATATAATATCATTGTATAAGAAAAACGATTCTAAACGAAAACGTTCAGTCAGCCTATGACATTAACAAGTATATTTGATGATATTATTATGAATTAAGTAGTTTATATACAACCTATTTACGTGGAACCTTGTCTTAAATTTTCAATCCTTATAGCTATAAAAATTAAGCATTTTATAAATTTTTAACTACAAAATAATTATTAAATTTTAAATTTGATAAATTTTGTCAAAATTCGATCTTTAAATGCTTATAAAAAAAAATTGTGCCAATGTATTTTTAATATTTATCTAATCGATGTGTATGTACCTATAATGATTTTACAATGATGTGTGTTTTTTTTTTTAAATTTTTTTTGTGTCTGTCATCACTATAAGTAGGATAAAAAAGAGATTTCTGGAACCTCAACCTGCTGGCTCAACCCTATACCTGATGGCTCAACCCGCGAAACCCGTTGCTCAACCCATATACATCTATACACCTCTGCTCAACCCATATCACATACGTACACGACATTCCCCCCTGCTACCCCGCTCTTCATATACCCCCCACCATCAATCACGCACTTATACGATATTCCCCCCGCCACTCTTCCCTATCAATTAGCCGCGGAAAATAATTTAAAAATTTTTTTGCCGAACCGGGATTCGAACTCGAACAGGTCGCTTCCCATACGACAATCACACCACTGCGCAACTTACTCGCTTATGATTACAAGGTATATTCTATCTCATTTAACTGGTGTTTACGACAATCGTTCACATACGTACGAGATGTATAATTTCCCCCACCACCACAGCCACTATACCTTACAAAGGGCCGCCGCGAACGCGCGCGAGCCCGCCACCGCGTTATCAGTTATCACAGTGACTTGAACATATAATATTCTACTGATATTTCTAACAATAAACATTCAACACACTGATATCATTATTTTGAAATATGACTCGCCCAACTGAATTTTTCCGGTGAGTACCACTAGTTTTTTTTTTTTTATATAAATTATTCTGATACCTATTTTTTATAGGACTATGATATCAAACGAAATCGTATATCCATCCTCCTCCGAAGATGAAGAAGAAGAATATAGATCACCCATAGTATCATTAGCACTGACAATGGATGCATATCAATTACAGGATATTATGTGTTTTTATTTAAAATTAGCGAAAACTCACATTGAATATTTTAACCTTAATAATCATGAGGATCCATTTATTTTTGACATTAAATTGGTGAGACAGGTTAATAATTTTATTTCAACTAACAATGTACACGAAAATTTATTATGGTGCGAGAGAACCAATTGTCATAATAATTTCATTGCTACGACTCGTAAAATTATTAGAAAGTTGAGATTTAACCCCCTGTCAATAGCTTTAGGAATAGCCCGCACAACACGAGTATTACCGATAATTAGAGCAAATTATTTTTGTTATACATTTAAAGAGTTAACTTATATATTATATGTCACAAATCTAAATAAAAATGAAACGGAATTGATTTTAACATTATATTTAGAAACAAAATACGTCACAGAGACTGACGACTGGTTGGAACATACCACGAAATATTTCTGTAGTAGGATTAATAACCGTTGCCAGACAATCTTCAATTTTATGAACCCAAATAAAATTATGTTAAGTTCTGAAAAAAAACTTTTCCACCAGTATACAGGTCAACCGTCAACCATGCTAGGTATAATAAGAGAATTTAAAAAATGCGAAACTTGTGGGCGCCGCCTACAGATATGGGTAGGAACGAGTGAGTTAAAAAAAATGCAAGGTTTTATGCGTGTAGACTTAGATGCAGCAGAAATAGAATTATTAACGTCTCGAATATTTAACATGATAAGTGAATTGTAGATAAGTAAACGATGTTTATACAGATACTAATAAACGCTTATTTATAACTATTTACCACGCTTTTTTTTCTCCCCTTACGTATTTACATATTTATAATATTCAGGTATATATTATATATCAACTTGAATACGTTTGTATTAAGCTAAGTACCGAAAATGTCTCGTATTTATTTCAAATGGAACATATCATATGGGAAGTACTCGAGATGAATAACGTGTGTAATGCGACCTAAAGTTTTGCTACAGGCATACAATATTTCTATTTTCCTAGGACGTGCAATATACATAGCCAAAAATAGTGGTGCACATGAATTAGAGATTTATTTGAAAAACATGTATCCAAACACATCCTACACACCTGATAGGAACTTGTGCTATACCATACAACTGATACTACACACCACTAGTTTGTTGTCTAGAGGTTTAAGATCTTCCTCCGCATTAATATATATAGTAATAATTTTAAAAAAATGTGTGATCTCAACAGTTCATGAACTATTACTAGGTTTGTATCTATGTTTGATAAATGAAGGTGTTAACATAAGGAATCTCTTATTGTATTATTATTATTACATTTGTATGATAATACTGTTTCTCATCAAAAACATATCTTTCGAACTCGAATTAGTCGTATCCAGAGCTTCTCGTCGACTGTTCAATACGAGAACCTACACGAAACTTAACACTATGGACGCTGATTCGAGTAAGTATCATTATTTTTTAATATTTATATTATTTATATTTTTAAGAATTTAATTTTTAATTTTTTTATAGTCTTAGAAGTAATTGAGAGGTATTTCCGTACCTCTCTAGAAAGTTTAATGACACCTCACTGTGAGGTGCCATTAAACAATCACCGACATTTTAATGAAAATTGTTTTGCATGCAAGGAAAAAAAAAAAAAAATTCCATACCATGTACCACATGTCGCGGAGACCCGAGTGGCGTGACTTTGTTTGGGGTAAATTTAATTTAGATTTGAGCTCGAATTTAAATTTTATTAAGTATGAATTAGTTAGATATTCTATTTGTGACTTTGAATATTTTTTCCGTAAAATATTTCAACAAACATATGAATTACAATGCGACCGTGGTCACCGGATCTGGAACAATAATCTGTTATACGGAAGTGTGATATGGCCACAAGGTATAATAAGACAATATTGGGCGGGTGTATTATTAAAAATTAGACGATGTAGGGATTACAATATAAAACATTTAGAATTAAGAGAGACGACTGTGGGAACAAATTATTGGGGGCTTTTACTGTACAAAATTTTAGAATTAAAATGTAGACCTAACTTAGATAGTATTATTAATAATTTAGAATATTTAGATTTAGCTGTAAATAATGTAAATAGTCATGCACATATTAATAGTTATAATAATAATAATTTAGCATATAATTTAGATGTAGAATTAGGTAATTTAAGTTTTAACAGTTTATTAAATTTAAGGGAGTTTACATTCGGGTCAAGTCGCTTCGAAAACTGGAATAATGGCTATCCGAATTGAACCTAATTATGGTTTTTTTTTTTATGTCTAGTTCCTAAATATATTTCCTTGCATGCAATTTGTATACCGCATCTAGAAAAGGTAACTATACAATCTTTCATTATACGTTTAAACTCGATTTTATAGTATTTTTAAAACAGGCGGCTTGAACACTCTACCATAAGGATATTAACACACCCGATATATACAATAAACCGACGACCCTGTATTGCATTGTATAACTAGTATCGGTGGTGGCAGCGGCGGCGGCGGCGGCGGCGGCGGAGGCGGCAGGTCTTAGGTAGGGATTTTTTGAATGAATGAATGAATAGTCGCTATTCATTACTCCCCGTAGTTGATGATATTTTGTCGTACCATATTAACCTATATCTCTCTCGATCGCTCTGTGTCAATACTACGCATGTAATATTATCATAATATAACGTTTTAATTTTTCTTGTTCATTTATTTTAAAATGTTTAAATGCGAGCAATGTTTTTTGAAATTCGTATACAAGCCAAATTTGATCGCTCACCGAAAAACACATCTCGAAATGTTTAAATGTCGACAATGTCCTTCGGAATTCACGATGAAACGTAATCTAACTAGACACGAAAAAAATCACAACGCCGAGCGTATCCCGTGTATTAGGTGTGGTATTACGTTCAGTTATAAGACCAGTCTCAATAAACATTTGAAAAATGCTCATGGTATGTATTTTTGTATCCACTTTAAATATTTATTATTATATTTAAAATGTTTTATCAGGTATACTACAAATCGCGCCACACGTTTTTGTACCAGACTTACAGCCTGGTCCATCATCCGTTCGTAAAGATTGCGTATCAACTGTACGAGATAAACAAAACGTCCGCTTATCGCCCATTCGAGATAACGCGAGGGACGAATTTACGAGTAACGCGAATGAATGCTGGGAGGTTCTAGACGATATCGATCTTTTCGGACAAAATGATCGCTTATCACCAGAACGAGATAACACGATGGACGAATTTTGGAGTAACGTGAATGACGCTGAATGCTTGGAAGTTCTAGACACCGTTGAGAATCTCGGACTTTATGATTTTCAAGGTTAGCATTTTTTTTTTTATAAACGTGCTATAAGCTAATTAGTTTTTTTTTTAAAATAAAAGATTCATACACTACGCTCGTTAATGGCAAACGTGTCTCCAGTGCAAATACAACGTCGGCTGTTAGGCTAAAAAAATTACGTTTAAATCTCGTAAAGTCTTCAGGATTTACACAAATCTCTACATCATCAAATCATACAATTACCTGGTATTACGTGAAAAATACCAACAATATTCAAAACTATATCTACTTTCTTGATTCGATTAAATCCGAACTAATCAATTTACTAAAATCAATTGTGAGTAAAAATCCGATCAAGTTTAATTTAAAGCTTGAGGCGACATATAATATACCGAATGTGGAATATTCATCGGAAAACCGTGCTTTTAAAACATCGGCTAAGGCGATTTTCTGTGATACCGGAGTACAGGAAATTGTCGAAGAGGCATTCGCTAAATTAATGAAAGAGCAAGACGAGTATACAAGCAAGGGTAGTGGTTTCACATTACAATGTATAGACGGTTTAATGTTAGGTGTGTATAAATATAAACCTATAGGCGGCTCATCATACATACAACTACCAGGCGCAATAGAAAATAAAAAAGCTGTGATTAATCCGCAGAACTTAGACTCACAATGCTTCAAATGGGCGATCCTAGCAAAACATGTCACAGGAAATAATAAACATCGTGTTGGTGATAATTATTTTAAACACCAAGAAAAATATAATTTTACAAATCTATCATTTCCAACACCACTACATCAGGTTAAAATTTTTGAAAAAAATAATCCAAACGTCTCTGTCAATGTTTACGGTATTGATAAACAATTTCAACCACCGAAATTTCCGGAATATAAAGTATTTCCACTAAAAGTAGTACATGAAGAAAAACCCGATCACTTTGATCTTTTACTAATTTCAGACCAGGACGATAACACTCACTATAGTTACATCTCTAATTTTTCAAGACTCATTAGCGCTCAAAAAACCAAACATAATGGGCAGTTAATTTTCTGCAAACGGTGCTTTACATCATTCGATAAACAACAATACAAATATAAATTAAACGGAGTTGCAGGACTTGAACAACATAAATTAATATGTGGGGAACACAAGCCCATACTACCTCAGTTACCTGAACCCGGATCAATACTCGAGTTTACTGCATGGGATAAAACGCAACGTCATCCTATAGTAATTTACGCGGATTTCGAAGCAATTCTAAAGAAAAGTGATGAGAAAATTGGAGAAAAAACAACAGCTTTTCAAGAACACGAGCCCATGAGCTATGGGTTTATGGTTAAAGCAAATGAAGAAATACCAGTGGAACTGCTTGAAAAATTCGGAATTCCGACATCGCCTGTAATTTACCGTGGAAATGAAAATAATAAAGACGTGGCGAGACATTTTATAGATAGTATTGTGAATATAGGTCAAAAAATTGAAAAACTACTCAAAACAAACACCCCTATAATTTTCACTATTGAACAGCGGAGAACACATGAAACATGTAATACTTGTAATTTATGCAAAACCAAATTTTCTCATGAAAATCATAAAGTGGCTGATCATTGTCATTTATCAGGGAAATTTAGACAGTCATTATGCAATACGTGTAATCTTAAACTTCAAACACCTAACTTCGTACCAGTATTTTTTCATAATTTATCAAATTATGATGCACATTTTATTGTCACTCGTCTCGGGTATGATACAAACTCTATCTCGGTAATACCAAACAGCGAAGAAAAATTTATTACGTTTTCAAAATACATTAGCAACTTCTTCACATTAAGATTTATCGACACACTAAGATTTATGGCCTCCAGTTTATCAACACTTTCAAAAAATTTAATTACACCAGGATTTGAAAAGTTTAGAGACAGTGCAAAACATTTTTCTACACAAGATTTACCACTAGTTACTCGTAAGGGGGTATACCCGTATGACTACACAGATGAATGGGATAAGCTTGAAGAAACCAGTTTACCGGCGAAAAAATATTTTTACAGTACATTGGACGAATCACATATAAAACATGAGGATTTTGAGCATGCAAATACAGTTTGGAATCATTTCAACTGTCAAACACTCGGGGAATACTCTGATCTTTATTTAAAAATCGACGTGCTGCTGCTGACTGATGTGTTTGAAAATTTCCGAGATCTCTGTATAAGAACTTACCATCTGGACCCATCATTTTACTACACAGCACCGGGATTTAGTTTTGACTGTATGCTGAAATACACGGGTCAACAACTTGAACTGATTTCGGATTATGATATTTTGTTAATGTTCGAGAAAGGTGAGGTCAGGTTATTTATTAAAAAAATAAAAAATAATGTGATAAAATATCTGTTTTTATTATAGGAATTCGTGGCGGCTTGACCCAGGCGAGCATGAGATATGCAAAGGCGAATAATGAAAAGACACCAGATTATGATCCAACACAACCAAAATCATGGCTTGTTTATCAGGATTGTGAGTATAATGTTATATTTAATTTAATATTAAATTTATTATATTACTTAAATTGCAGGTAACAACTTGTACGGTTACGCAATGTCACAATTCATGCCATACGGAGGATTTAAGTGGGTTGAGCCGAAACTAGAGGGTCTAAATGATTTAAACGATAGATCACCAATCGGGCGGATGTATGAGGTCGATATATCATATCCAAAAGAACTTCACGACAAGCATAATGATCTGCCATTCCTACCGAAAAATAGTATTCCACCTGGTTCAAAAGTTAAAAAACTTATGGCGACTTTAGAATCAAAGAAAAACTATGTGATTCATTATCGGAACCTGCAGCAGGCTATAGCCAACGGACTCGTTGTGGAAAAAGTAGCATATTTATTTTATTTATTTTATTTATTGCATATTTTGTTTTATTGTAGGTTCACAGAGTTGTGCAGTTTAATCAGTCGGACTGGCTTAAAAAATACATAGAATTAAACACTGAGATGCGGAAAAAAGCGAGGAACGACTTTGAAAAGGATTTCTTCAAACTCTTAAACAATGCCGTTTTTGGAAAAACCATGGAATCTTTAAGGAAACGTTTTAAAATGGAGCTTGTTTGTAGTGAAAAACGTTTGCAAAAACTTATAAATCTTACTACATTCAAACACTGTACTACGTATGACGAAACCCTCAACGCTGTCTCATTAGAAAACAAAATTATCATGTTTAACAAGCCAATATATATAGGTAAATATATATATATATATATATACAACTAATTTACTATTATCAAACATATTTTAATATTTTTTTTAATTTTCACCAGGTTTTGCAGTGCTGGAAATTTCCAAGACCGTCATGTATGATTATCATTATAACGTTATGCAGGCTCATTATAGGGATAAAATTGAGCTCATGTATACTGATACAGGTAAATGTTTTCAAACTATACTAATTTTCATATATTAATTTATATTGTAATTTTAGATTCACTGGTATACTATATTCAAACCGATGATTTTTACAAAGACCTGGAGAATAATTCCAATTTACTCGATCGAATGGATACATCAGACTTACCACAAGATCATCCATGTTACATTGCTGAGCGAAAGAAAATCCCTGGTTTGTTTTCCGATGAAACAAATTCAGAGGTTATGACGCATTTTTGTGGGCTCAGAGCAAAGTCTTATTCATATAAGATCAATGGCAAGGAGAAGATCAGGGCGAAAGGAATCCGCGGGCATGTAGTCAGAAACCATATGAATTTCAACGATCATTATCGCTGTCTGTTTGGTGATACAACTTTGGATGTGATGACGGAGAATGTCTCTATCCGGTCGTTCAATCATCGATTGAAGACTATTAAATCAACCAAATTAACTTATAATAGTTTCGATGACAAGAGGGTTATACTTGAGGATCAAATACATACCTTGGCTCACGGTCACTACTCTATAGAGTGAGTTAGAAATAATTGTATATTTTAATTTATTGTACTTTAAATATTTCTGAATTGTATAGGGACACCAGAACACTAGAGCAAGCAGAAGCCGAATTAATACAACTTCCGGAAGCCGAGATAGACAGATAGTTTTTTTTTTTTATTTATTATAGATGATTTGTTTTTATATTGTAAAATATCACTGTAGATATTATTATTATTTTTTTTTTTATTTTGTAAAATATCTCTGTAGATATTATGTGGATATTATATTTATTATTATTATTATTATTGAATTGATTCTAGTTAGGATAGGATAGGATAGTATAGGATAGGATAGGATAGTATAGTATAAAGAAATAACTCATTGATATAAAAAAAATAAATAAATATGATATTTATTTTTACAAATTATTTACAAACCATTTTCTTAGGCTAAATACTTTATAAAATGAACATTGTTTAGGATTGAAATCCATATGAAAAATACAGCATGGTAAAGTTTCTTCATCACATATTTGGTCTAGTGGAGGGCACCCCATGTCGTCAATATTGATGATCCCGATGTGAGGAATATACTCTAAAAGAAGTTGTTTTTTCTGATCGCCTTTAACGTATATGAAACTGAACTTTAGTGAATTCAGTACTCTACCTAGTTCTTCATACTCAACATCCCCATATTCCAAAGATAGTTTGTGATAATTACGCTCCAACCACTTGTTAGTTTTCCGACTCTTGTTATCCTGTATTGATTTTGAATTTTTAAAAATCCAATGTTGAGTGGCCCATGTCTCTACATCTACTATAGACATTTCTTTTATCATGTATTTATTATCCCTCCCGAGAATGCAATGGAAATCAATGATGGCAGTAGACATAATTATTATTTGGACGACAGTACTTCAGGAATTTGTTTCAACTTGTCTGTATTTTCTTTGATATTTTGTAACAATGCTTTGATTTTTATAAGGTGCTCTTGTATATCATCACACGTTAATTGAAGTGTTTCAACTTGTTCTTCTTGTGTTTGAATAGACTTATGATTTTCCTCGAGTAAATTTCCAAATTTATCTAGTCTTATACAATATGATTTGATGGTTTGTTCGAGATTTGTTACAAATTTTCTCGTTTCACCAGCCTGTGAACATCCGAACACGTTCATACCTAGAGCTCGACTGATGCTATTTTCTAATGTCACTCGTATTTATCCAACTATTGTGCGTATTATCAAACCCTAGCCATTTTACGAACATCTGTTTTCCCTTCCTACGGATAATTTTCTCGACTAAATAATCGTTTGGGAGATTGGTCTTTTGAATTTCTTCAGAGTAGAAACAACCTAAAATCGGGTTTCCTGTATAATCTTGTAGTTGATAAGTAGTGGGGGATGTCTTGTTTATTTTGGTTATTTTAAATATTTCTGTGGACCAGCTCGGTAGATAACCTTTTGTAAATACCCCTTTATATATACTGATACGGACGTTATCACCAATGTTAAATTTAATTTTTCCATTAAGAATCGGACGTTGCTTTAATTTTACCGAAGAAGGATTGTTATCAGCCTGTCTGGGTGTCATAGATATTGTTCTGTGTTTTGAATTATTATATTCATTAATCATAGATTGTAAAATAGAAACCCATTCATGTGTTCCTCGTGCAGTGAACTCCCTATACATTTTTTCTTTAATTGATCTGTTAAGGCGTTCAACGATACAGGCCTTCGTTGTACTATACGTAGAATATTTATGTATATTGTGTTTCTTCATCAACGCATCGAATGTCGCATTGTAAAATTCTTTACCGTTATCGACCTGTAATAGTTTTGGCGAGCGCTTGAGTAGTATTTTTGACATTGCATTTGAAACTTCTTTAGCCGTTTTCGACTTTAAAGGTATAGCGAAAGAGTATTTCGTGTAACAATCTATGATAGTTAGAAAATATTTATAACCTTTATTCTTTTTAGAATAAGGTATCATTTCCACCAAGTCTGCCTGCCATAGATCGTTTTTACCATACACATTAACTCTTCGCCTTGTATAATTTTTTCTTGCTGGTTTGTGTAGTTCGTTTGCTATATCGCGTTTAGACATTTGGAATTCGTTTTATTAAACCCGTTTCATACAATTCTTCGTAAATTGAAAGTATTTCATTGGAAAGCCCTGTATTACCGGCAGCTTGTGAGGCTAAAAGAAGTCGTAACCTATCAACCAACTCGTTTGGATCATTCCAATATACTAAATTATGCGCTTGTAATTTCACACCCGAACCCGAGGTGAATAGCTTGCTAATAATTTGCTCATACTTTGTACCACCCTTCCTAATTTTTGTCCCGTCCTGTGTTAAATGTGCCGAAGTATGAATCAGTATTTCTTTATACGTATTTAAGTCATTAGCGGAGTATTGCATTGGATATCTGGAGCACAATAACTCGCTAAGCCCCTGTGTCAGTGGATAAGAGTTTTCTCTCACAACTATTGCACCGTTTTTAAATTGTATTACTTCTGTACCTAATTTGATAATGCCATTAGAATATTTTTTTGGGCCATATACTTTATCTTTTTCTTGGTCTTCTAATTTACGAAAATTTGTAAACCGGTTGTCGGATGCGTTGGAAACCATATCATTATCGACTTTGGAAGTCTGTAATTTGTTCAGAGGTTCGATTATTGGCTGAAGTGTTTGTGATACAAAAGATTGAATATCAGCTTTTCCATGTTTTAATGCAATATACTTACGTTTAATATTTTCTTTAGCTTTAATCAATTCTCCGAGTACCTCACCTTTAGACGACATATTTGTGAATGAAGTGTCTTATAAAAAAACAATAGTTTATATAACAACGAATGTATCAAATCCGTGACGATAGCGACCATTGTCACGTTCACTGTCTTTGTTTATGACAATAAATTCAAATCCTCCTTTACACCAACATGAAGTACAAAAGTTTTTAAACTCGGGATATGACACATCACCAGAGCAATGTTCGTTGTAAACATGCTTTAGGTTTGTCTCGTCTTGTTTAAATAAAACAATAAAATTTGCGTTATCACGTAAAAGTTGTTTAGGTACTTTTGAATAACTCTGAGCCAAATAGAAAACATCTACTAAATTATGGCGGCCTCTGGAAAAGTAAGTCCTTGCAATCTTCTGGTTTTCAGTAATAATATCATCGAAAATAAACACAGAGTTTGGTAAAGCTTTTTCAGGTTCGATAACTTGCTCGTTTTCGTAGAACGTGAATAATTGTATTCCATTAATACCTGATAAAATATCACTCAATAATTTATACTTTGGTTGATCCAATGTTTTTGAATATATGTATACGTTGTGAAATCGTATACCATTTATATGTGTTAATAATGTGAATATTAAATTAGTTTTCCCACAGCCTGAAGGGCCCATGATAAGCGCTCTAATCGTATTAGGTAGAAGCACACCATGTCTTTGTTTTTTATACGAAGTAGGTGGGTCCACGTTTTCAACTGTGAGTTGTATATCTTGTTTAATGAATTTCATTTTTTAAATAAATATCCCTGTAACACTAAGAGCGTAATCAGTACACGATGTCACTCGCTCGAAGAAAGACCAAGAATAAAGGTGCTGGTCTTATAAACACGCTTATAAATAAATTACCATTAGAGCTTCACGTACCTGGTGAGAGTAAATACACGTATATTAACGTGGTAATAGTAATAATAAAAATAATATTTCTTTATAGGTTATCAATATTGTGGACCTGGCACAAATTTGAAAAAACGATTAGCTCGCGGAGATAAAGGGGTAAATCCTTTAGACACTGCGTGTAGAGAACACGATATTGCATACGATCTTAGTAACTCTATCACAGATCGCAACGAGGCCGATTATATATTAGAGCAACGAGCCTGGGATAGGTTCAAGTCTAAAGATTCGAGTTTAAAAGAAAAGGCTGTAGCTTGGGGCGTGACTACCGCCATGAAAGTGAAACGTAAAATCGGGGCTGGATGTGGGTTTAAAGCAGCCATCAGAGCAGCTAAAAACGTAATAAAGAAAAATATCGGTGAAAAAAACCTGATGAAATTAAGTAAAAAGTGTATAACCGTCGCACGAAAAACATTCAAAAATAAAAAGACTAAAGTTCCAAGGGTTATATCAATACCAAAAAAGGGTGGAGTGTTGCCGTTAATCCCGATTTTCGCCGGTTTATCAGCACTAGGAGCACTGAGTGGCGGTGTTGCCAACGTTGTCAAGGTTGCGAATGAATTTAAAAGAAATACGCAATCTCATTTGGGCGGCGGATTATACATCGCGCCGTATAAAGGTAACTCGTATAAAATCGGATCAAGTCTATATCTTGCACCATATAAAAGTGGAGGGGATTTGAAAACGAAAAAAACTAGAAAAACTAAAAAAAATAAAAAAAACTAATAACTACGTTACCCAGAAGAGCGCTGTACGATTTCGAACTTATAAAATTTGCACGTTTGAATAAAATACCTCATTTCATCGGCGTGTTTACTCGAGATAGGTTACCCGTACGTCGTAAACGAGTAGAATCAGCGATTGTTAACTTGGATACGGAAAACGGTACAGGTACTCACTGGGTAGCGTATAGAAAAATCGGAAATCAAGTTGAATATTATGACAGTTTTGGAAATTTACCACCTCCATTAGAAGTACAACGATATTTTCACGGATGTGACATAAATTTCAATTACAGCAGAGAGCAGAAATATAATACTACAAACTGTGGACACTTGTGTTTAAAATTTTTATCATGTATACGATAACGTTAAACGGGAACTCGAGTGAATTGTCATGCGACATTTTTCCACCGCTAGAAGTAGAAAGCACAGCACAAATATGTCTTTTGAGTCTACAGACAAATAATTCGATACCGAACATTGAACCCGGTTGCAATACTATCGGTTTCCGTAATATGATTGGACAAAGAGAGGAAGTTATTATACCCACAGGCTCGTATGAGTTTGAAAATTTAGAGACTGTTATAAAAAAAAATATGCCCGATTATATCGACTGGTTTGAATTAAAAGCAGACAATACCACATTAAAGTGTATAGTCTCGTGTAGTCATGACGTAGACTTATCAGTTGAGAATAGTATAGCGAAGTTATTGGGTTTTAGAAATTATTTATACACTTCTGGTATTAATCATGAATCTGAAAGTACAGTTAAGATAATGAAAATCAATAGTATAAAAGTAGAGTGCAACTTGATTACTGGTTCATTCTGTGATGGAGCACCGAGCCAGATCATACATGAACTTTATCCAACTGTCCCGCCAGGTTATAAAATCATCGAAGTACCTAGACATCTAGTTTTTTATGCTCTCAATACGACTTCAATATCTAGAGTATACATCGTGTTAAAAGATCAGAACGATTGTCTAATAAATCTGCGCGGTGAACCAATTACGATTCGATTACAAATAACGAGTGGAAATGGCATTAAAGTTTAATATAAAAAGATCTACAATCAAAAAACCAGTTAGTTTACCGACTGTCGTGAAGAAGTCAACATCTAGACCGAAAAAAGGCGAGATCAAGCTCACGAAAAATAATTTAAATTTTCTACGTTCGTTGCAAGTATAAAAAATAATTATGGACGACTCGTATTTAGACGTTGGGGTCGATTATGTCGATGAGTGTAAAATAACACAAAAGCATTATCATTCGTTCACTCCATACTCAAACATGTCTTTATCAAATAACGATGAAATTAGGATAAGTGTTTTAAATATGGATGCATACACTCTACCATGCGAAAGCTATATTTATATAGAGGGGAGAGTAAATAAACCGTCCGATGCAGTGGGAGATGTACGTTTTTCAAATAATGGATTGGCATTTTTATTCTCCGAAATGCGCTATGAAATAAACGGAATAGAAATTCAAAAATTAAAAACACCTGGAGTTGCATCTTGCTTGAAAGCATATTGTTCGTATACTCCAAACGATTTGAATACGTTGGAGAACGCTGCTTGGGACTCGGCGATGGATGGTGAAGATAATAAAAACTTTATGAGCAACAATGTATTTACCGGGTGTATCCCTCTAAAACATTTATTCGGATTTTGTGAAGACTATAAAAAAATATTACTTAATTGTAATCAACAGCTGATTTTAAATCGCGCATCTACCGACCTGGATGCGATACACGTTGTTGGCGAGGGCGCAACCGAAGCAGTCTCAAAAAATAGAAAAATTACAATTGAACTTACTAGGGTGGTGTGGAAAATGCCTATTATCAGAGTTAGTGATAAAGAAAAATTAAGGTTGATAAAAGTGGTAGATTCGTGTAAAACACTATCATGTGCGTTCAGAACCTGGGATCTCTGCGAATATCCTATTCTCCCTAGAAATACCTCACATTCGTGGACGGTAAAGTCCAGCAACTTGTTAGAAAAACCGAGGTTTGTGTTATTCGGATTACAAACAGATCGAAAAAAAAATATTGAAATAGACGCTGGACGCTTTGATCACTGTCAACTAAAAAATCTTAAGGTTCACTTAAATTCTGAAGTGTATCCATATGAAGACTTTCGTGCTGATTTTAAAAATAATACAACTAGTATACTGTATAAGGCCTATGCAGACTTTCAAAAATCATATTATGAGAAAGAGTATAGTGAACCTTTATTGTCAAAACATATTTTTCAAAACTATTCACCAATCATCGTTGTTGATTTATCGTGTCAAAACGACAATGTGAAGTCGTCAACCGTAGACCTACGTATTGAATTTGAAACTGATACCGTTATTCCGGAAAAAACTACAGCGTATTGCTTAATATTACATGACCAGATTATAAATTATAGCCCGTTTAGTGGCGAAGTTAGAAAATTGTAAAAATGTATATAATTTTTTTTTTTTCCTCTTATGTAAAATATTGTAACCTTATGCTAAATATATATATATATATTGTAACCTTATCATTATTAATAAATAAAAAAACTTGTTTTTAAATATCACGCTTGTTTTTATTTTACACAATAAGAAAAATAATAATACAGAAAAATTAATTATATTGTGGTCCAAATGGCCCATCGTTTTCCGAACGTCCTTCCTGAATGTTTTCGAGGTGGCTCTCTTGTGCTGGATTTCCCTGTAATTTTTTTTTTAATTAAAATATGTTATGTCGGATTTAAAAATGATTATTACCTGCGGATATGAACTGAAGTACGATTGTGGTGAAAAAGCTATGGAACACTCGTCATTGTATCCCTGTAAATAAAAAATATTTTATTAACATAACATAATATAAGCTAAAGGAAAATTGCTAGTACCTCATATTTTTTTATTTTCTCCATCCATTTTTGAACGATCGAATCAGTTGCATATAATTTTAGTTGATTTGTGAAAATGTAGTCGTTCTCGCCAATAACATGTATTGAAAGATAATTATTATCGATGTTCCTCACATGAGTTCTCATATCAGTCTTAGAATTTTCTAACGCTACGTTTGATTTTAAGAATGAAGCGATTAGATCAATTTGATGTATTACAATCGGTTTAATTATAATAGATTTTCTATTGATAATCTCAAAAATGGTGTATTCTAAATCTTGTAAGGTCAAAAGATCCGTTCGATTTAACAGAACACGACATCCGTCTTGAATTTTTGATTCTAAAACAAGTGTGTTCTCCGAGTGATATGTCATACTAGACATTGAAATTACGTCGTTATCCAAAAATAAATTTCGTTTGTATTTTTCTGGACGATCGAGTATGAATGATAGAATGTTCCCCATAAGTCTGAATATACTTTGTAGAAAATCGATAGGAATATTTACATACCGCGAAGATGTTATAATATGAATCACGGTTTTGAATTCATCGGTAGGATCTATCCCAATGTTTAAAAATTTACGAGCTGTGAAGTCGATGGTTAGATTACTGCAATCGATGAGCTTGGGTGGTGGTGACGGTGGAGTATATTTAAAAGTTTTCTTGTAAATATCTGCCATATTTTCGATTGGACCAGCCATTTTAATTTTAAACACTGAAAAATAATTATGATTTAAACGTTGAATACGAGACGAGCACACGGGCGGAGTAGACACTCGGAGCGATGTAGACACTTGGAATGATGAAGAGCGACTGATTTTATGAAGTGTAACTGTGTTCTTAGACGATTATATTAAATATTAATTGGTGGGGGGACATCGAATAGTCCCTACAGAGTTATCGTGGTAATGCATGCAGCTACAGGTCTGTTAACGCTGATGATGTTTACAAAGGAATGTGCCTTTATGTGTGTGTGTGTGTATTATATTTCTGTATGCTATGCAGGAAGCTACATGTTCGTTAAAGTTGTTTACGTTTACAAACGGTAAACATTTTTGTAATAATTCTCGAATGCCATGCGTGCGAAAACATTTAAAGATTATGCTAACGTCAATGTGATAACTGATAACATAGATATGATAACGCGGTGGCGGGCTCGCGGCGGCCCTTTGTAAGGTGTAGCGTTGGTGGTGTTGGTGGTGGTGGTGGTGGGGGGAAATTATAGAATGTTTATTGTTAGAAATATCAGTGGAATATTATATGTAAACTATATTATAATATATGTATGTATGTGTGTTTGTACGTAAGTGCGTATGTAGGTATTTATAGATGTGATAACTGAAAACATAGGTATGATAACGCGGTGGCGGGCTCGCGCGCGTTCGCGGCGGCCCTTTGTAAGGTATAGTGGCTGTGGTGGTGGGGGAAATTATACATCTCGTACGTATGTGAACGATTGTCGTAAACACCAGTTAAATGAGATAGAATATACCTTGTAATCATAAGCGAGTAAGTTGCGCAGTGGTGTGA
This sequence comes from Metopolophium dirhodum, assembly GCF_019925205.1. NCBI lineage: Eukaryota > Metazoa > Arthropoda > Insecta > Hemiptera > Aphididae > Metopolophium > Metopolophium dirhodum. The sequence continues at coordinate 7,182,386 of NC_083560.1, forward strand.
TTGTCGTATGGGAAGCGACCTGTTCGAGTTCGAATCCCGGTTCGGCAAAAAAATTTTTAAATTATTTTCCGCGGCTAATTGATAGGGAAGAGTGGCGGGGGGAATATCGTATAAGTGCGTGATTGATGGTGGGGGGTATATGAAGAGCGGGGTAGCAGGGGGGAATGTCGTGTACGTATGTGATATGGGTTGAGCAGAGGTGTATAGATGTATATGGGTTGAGCAACGGGTTTCGCGGGTTGAGCCATCAGGTATAGGGTTGAGCCAGCAGGTTGAGGTTCCAGAAATCTCTTTTTTATCCTACTACTATAGAGCACGGATTTACATGCATTAAAAACCAACCAAATATGCGCTAAAAAATCCTAAATATGCATAAATATATGCACTAAAATATTAAAATATGCACAGAAAATAAAAATATGCATAATAAAATTAGCAAAAAAATTATCAAACCCTATTATAAAGTTTTATCTACTTTTTTTTTTTGTAAGTAGTTTAAATCTATAAGAAAAAAATAGGAATCAATTTATATCAACAATGTATCCAACAACAAATTTAAAATCTTTATCTTATTATGTATTTTATAACCCCGATTATTGATCTAAGGTCATATTTGGGAAAACCGTTTATACTTACAAGTATACCTATTAATTTATTTTGATATTAATCGAAACTATAAAAATGTGATATTTTTTTCTTATATTATAATACTATATATTTTAAAAATAACTAAAACAAACATCGAAATATGCACTAAAAGAAGAAATATGCTATTAAAATTGTAAAATGAGCCCTTAAAATGTCAAAATATGCATAAATATGCGCTAAAAGTTTCATTTTTTAAATCGTCATGTCATGAAACAAATGTTGTGCTCACTTAGTAAAAATGCTTGGATTTTCTTCAACTGTAATTTTTCTGATAGGAAAGTGAATCTAGTTCCAATTCCTAGTAATTTTCAAAAACGACGTGAAAAACAAAAGAAAAATTAAAGATAAACGGGAATTTGTACGCAAAATCTGTTTTCGAGAAAAACGATTTTGGATTTTGGTGCAACTCTAAAACAAATGACCGTAGGTACATGCAATTTTGACTGAATGTTTATATTAGCGTTTTCTATGCACGAAAATAATTTTACTCTTTTCGAGCTGTTTACGGACATTGTCAGTTTTCAATTTGTTTTAGTTTTTTTTTCTATAAATAACAATAAAATTTTATTTGTTAGTTAAAAAAGCTTGAAAATTTAATAGAAGGCTCTTAGGTTATTGTTTCAAAGGCAGATGAAAAAAATAAAAATCCATAAAGTTCAAATATTGACAAAATACGTAAAAATGATGAAAATTTGCAAATTATTTTTAGTTAGAAATTCATAAAAAATTTTCATTTAAAATCTCAAATTTTAAAATGTAATGCAAGATTCCTCATAAGTTTATCTACCTTTATCAAAAAAAAAAAAATGTTTACAAGAAAGTCAAATTAAATTTTTTTGAGCGTTTGAAATTCATATTTTTACAATATTTGATATTCACTCGATTCCTCATGTAACGATTTTCTTATTTTGTTGTAAATAAAAAACGAATGACTGCAGAAACTTAAAAATTTCACTAAATGTTAATATAAACATATTAGCATTTTCTATACACGATAAAATTTTGAAAATAATTTGATTCTTTTTGAGCTGTTTATGTCAGTTTTAAATTTTTTTTAGTTTTTTTTTCTATAAATATCAATAAAATTTTATTTGTTGGGTAAAAAAGCGTGAAAATTTAATGCAAGGCTCCTGATATATTGTTACAAGAGCAGATGAAAAATATTAAAAATACATATAGGCAAAATTAATTTTATACGCGTTTAAAGTTCGAATTTTGACAAATTTATAATTTAATAATTATTTTGTATAGTTAAAAATTTATAAAATGTTCAACTTTTATGGTTAAGGATTGAAAATTTAAAACAAGGATCCACGTAAATAGGTTATATATAAATTACTTTATTCACAATAATATCATCAAATGTACTTGGTAACATCATAGGCTGATTGACCGTTTTAGTTCAGAATCGTTTTTCTTATACTATGATACTATATCATTGAATTCAAATTTAACACCATCCATTACAGTTACCCACTCGTAACCTACTGTACAGCAGAGCGACATCCACTTACCCACCTTTTTTTTTTTAATTTTTAATTTTTTTAATTTTTATGTCTACGTAATCACTTCAGAACAGTAAAAATCCTCAGATTTTTCTATTGCTCTAAAACGAAGCTATGTCAGCTACAAATTAGATTTATATATTTTGCTTTTTTTATATATTTATGCTTTTTTGTGCATTTTTGGTAAATTTTTTCAAAATGTATTCCAAATAAACGTATTAATAAATGTTAATTTTTATTTCAAAACTTGTAAAAGTTTTAATTGTCTAATGCAACTCCGATGATATAGGTAAAAAATATCATTGTATAACTTATTTAATTTAATTTAATAAAATTATTTAATTTCTTTTTTATAAATTATCTTATATAGAATACATTTAATTTCCAGATTAATATTTGTGGAAGAAGGAAAACTCGAAGAAGCAGGCTTCTATATACATTTATTATAATACCTTTTTTAAAATATAATGATTTAATGAACTAATAAATAATTTTAATACTTTTTTTGTAATAAATATTTTTTTAAAACCAATTTTTAATGCTTTTTTTAAGCTTTTTGGGAAGATTTAGACAGCTTTTTTGCTTTTTTTTTAATGTTTTTCTTTAGTTTTTTATTGCTTTAAAATCCGTTATAACCCATAAACCACTTTCAACGTCGATTTATATCTATAGAAAAATTTAAAAAAAATAAAATTGAAACTGTAGGTTGTAAACCAAAACAATAAGAAACTTAAAAAATTAAAACGATAAAAAACATAGTATAACTTTTTAATAAAAACTATACACAATATACATGTGTAATGATTGAAACTATGTGATAAAAATATTAATAATGCTACATTAAATGAATCACCCGGTATTGTATAAGTTCTAATATAATTAATGGTTTGCGCGTAAAATAAAAGTATATTTTGTTTAGAACGTAATTATATGATTGCCGTAAAAACATTATTAGATAATCCGTAACATTTACAAAAGTCACGCTTAGGTACCTACGTTTTTCAAAATTTGTGATTTTTTGCGCATGTTGCCTTTGAAAGTCAGAAAATATTATTAATTATGAGGTCGTCGGTTGGTGAGATCTTAAGACGATGTCAGCGCACTATTTGTTTTCTCTCTCTGACTCACGCGCAACATAGACAAAACGCATTTGCGCAAAATCGTTTTTTGAAAACGATTTAAACATAATGTAAATGTACAACATTTTTTTGTTCATTTTTAAAGTCGAATACAAAGTCAGATAACAATGAAATGTAAAATCGATATGTCATTCCCTCTAAAATATTATTCTCTATATTTTTTGTAGTGGGTGGTTTTACTCTGAAATTACTTAAAAACATAGAAAAAACGATTCTGCGCAATGCGTTTTGTCTGTGTTGCGCGCGCGGGTCAAAGAGAGAAAACATAAATAGTGCGCTGACATCCTCTTAAGCGACCCGTATCTATATAGTAGATATCAACATTCTACAGACTTCGCGGTAAATCCGTGGTTCCTGTGCGTGCATTATTACAAATACTAATAATTAATAATATAATATATGAGCCAATAATCTTATATTATAGGCATGATTGAGGAATAGCTTTTGAAATTTTGGAATGAAAAAAAAAAATACTAATAATAACTAGTAAGTTTTTTTTCTAACAAGTTAGATTTGACTATTTTACACATTAAATTCAACTAGTTAAGTCACAAAGTTAACATGAATAGATAGTGTAGTAAACCCAAAAGCCATTATACTATTTTAAATAAAATAAGTAAAATAATAAATTATACATAGTAATACTATGATAGTATAATTTATGAGTAGAAACGTAGGTATTAATATAATCCTAAATAACAGGAAACATAGAGCAAAGGCCAAAGGTGAAAACAACAAGTTGTTTTACCGAGTCACAAAATAGTGCAATTTATTCAACAATATTAGGGATGTATTAATACCCACAGATATAATACGATATTAAACAATATCACGTAGAATAAATTATACATTTTGTATAATTTATAATGGGTAATGTAGGTAGTAATATGCAATGTAAAATAGGCCTAGATAACAGGAAGCGTGGATCAGAGGTGAAAACAACAAGTTGTTTTACCTACTCCCGTCATAATGCAATTTGACATTACTAGGGAAGTAATATTAGAATAAAGATATCACGCCACCAATACGTCATTGTTAGAACCCGCATAAATACGGGTAGAGCACCTACTATTACTTAGAAGATAGTCAGCCCTCGTCGTAGGTCTATCAAGCTTATGTAATGATATCCATATATCATACACAATGAATATTTTTTATAGTCAATTAATATGACATATTATTGTAATTATTATTCACTTATGTATAATTTACTAATGTATAAGGTTTAAGTACAAAATGTCATGATATAATCATTGTACATATCAAATTACTATTGACATTCTAAATAATCTATAATCACAGTAAACATACTTTGTTTCACAATAACAATTAGTATAATAAAAATAAAAAAAGGTGGATAAGTGGATGTCGCTCTGCTGTACAGTAGGTTACAAGTGGGTCACTGTAATGGATAGTGTTAAATTTGAATTCAATGATATAATATCATTGTATAAGAAAAACGATTCTGAGCGAAAACGGTCAGTCAGCCTATGATATTACCAAGTATATTTGATGATATTATTGTGAATAAAGTAATTTATAAATAACCTATTTACGTGGAGCCTTGTTTTCAATTTTCAATCCTTAGCTATAAAAGTTGAACATTTTATAAATTTTTAATTACAAAATAATTATTAAATTATAAATTTGATAAATTCTGTCCAAATTTGATCTTTAAATGCTTATAAAAAAAACTGTGCCTATGTATTTTCAATATTTTTCAACTGCTATTGTAAAAATATATCAGGAGTCTTGTATTAAATTTTTACACTTTTTGGCCCAACAGATAAAACTTTATTGATATTTATAGAAAAAAAAACTAAAAAAATTGAAAACTGAAAATGCCCGTAAACAGCTCAAAAAGTGTCAAAATATTTTCAAAATTGTATGGTGTATAGGAAATGCTAATATAAACATTCAGTGAAATTTTCATGTATCTACAGTTATTCGTTTTTGAATTACAAGAAAATAAGGAAATCGGTACATGAGAAATCGAGTGAATATCTAATGTTGAAAAAATATGAATTTAAAACGCTCATAAAAATTTAATTTGACTTTCTTGTAGAAATTTTTTTTTTGATAAAGTTAGACAAACTTATGAGGAATCTTGTATTAGATTTTAAAATCTTAGATTTAAAAAGAAAATTTTTTATGAATTTCTAACTCAAAATAATTTGCAAATTTTCGTGATTTTTCCGTATTTTTTCAAGATTTGAACTTTAAACGTGTATAAAAAAAAACTGTGACTAAGGATTTTTAATTTTTTTCATCTGCCTTTGAAACAATAACCTAGGAGCCTTCTATTAAATTTTCAAGCTTTTTTACCCAACAAATAAAATTTTATTGATATTTATAGAAAAAAAATTTAAAAAAACTGAAAACTGACAATGTCCGTAAACAGTTCAAAAAAAGTCAAATTATTTTCAAAATTGTATTGTGTATAGAAAATGCAAATATAAACAACCAGTGAAAATTTCATGCATCTATGGTCATTTGTTTTAGAGTTACACCAATAACCAAAATCGATTTTGTTAAAAATCGATTTTGCGTAAAAATTCCCGTTTTTCCTTAATTTTTCTTTTGTTTTTCACATCGCTTTTGAAAACTACTGGGAAATTAAAATTTTGACCTCCCCAATGCACCAACGATATTCACTTTCCCATCGAACAAGATACTGAAGTCGAAAATCGAAGCATTATTTCGACTACTTATCGTGTACACAGACACAAAAATAAAAAAATAAAAAAAAAAATAAAAAAAAATAAAAAAAAAAACACACATCATTGTAAAATCAATACATTCATCGTTTCACTCAGAATCTAAAATACGATAGTGACGAAAAATAAAGTAGCATAAAACGCCATCCCACTGGCTCATTGACACACAGTTTTCTAGCGTCTTACATACGTACACTTTCAGTGCGTAAATGTGTAAAGGACGCCCATGAAGGCTGCAGTTATTATTTTCACGTATCGTCACCATCGTAGTTATGTTTTAATTCAAAGAAATGTGTTCTCTTTCTTTCTTTATAATTATACTCAGATTCTATCTCCCTTTTATCCCTGGAACTCTGTCAACTTTCATCATCAGTGCAGCGCGAAGCAAATACACATTCATCTTCGCAAAAGGTAAAAGGTTATATTACTTACAAACCTAATCTCTCTGTATTGGCAATTTGGTTCTAAAATTCAATCATATAATATATATTGGTGAGTTTTATAAGGTATTCTATATTCATATATATAATAAACTGGGTTCCTTAGAAGAACAGTTGTGTTCTTCATAGGTAATTTTGTAGTTGCTTGTAACAGAATTCACGACCCCAACAATAATACTTCCTCTGATAGGAAAAGGTAATTAAAAAAAAAAAAGGTATACCTTTCTACCTCTTTATTTTTTCTTACACTTACCGACAGTGCTTATAGTTATTTTGTAATTCAAACTTGTAATAATAAAGTGTTATGTAATTGTCATATTTAAAAAGTCTAAAAAGTGTTATTAATTATTTACCTATCTTTCTCAACCACGACTCAAGACGACAACGGACGTGCTACGTCGTTTAAATAATTATTGTATTAGTGTTCAACGTGTCCTTCACGCAGTGGCGCCGAAACCAAAAAAATCAGGTAGGGCAAACTTTTAAAACTATGAAACACCACCGCCCCATCCCATGATCAATAATATTTGACGTTTACAAAAAATATTTGATATTACACTCAAATTCAACCACCGAATCACAAATCACAATATTGTCGATATCACAATAATTTTCGTGTGTCGACAATATAAATACCTAATAAGATCGACCGTCGGCCGTCGCAACAATGCAGAGCCCTCACTACTCGGCACAATTCGACGTTTCACGAATAATAATATTACCTATATTGACAATTCTATTTTCGTACAAAAATATCCACTCGTAACGAATTTTTTCGCTACATGTTAACACTGGCTAAGCCACTTAAACACATGGACCAAATAACCAAACCATAGATAAACGTATATTATATACCAAACATTGACAACAGAATTAATGATATAATAATATTATCATCGTATACCTGTGTATATATCTATTAACTATAATGTTATTGTGGTCTTAGGCTTTAGGCTACATAAATAAGTCTACCTAAATACTAAAGACTTAATTATAAACTATTTTTATTTATAATTTACTATAACTTATAATAAACTCGCTGACCCAACCACTGCACCACCCACTACCAAAATAGTACGAGGTAGGGCAGATGCCCTATACCTGAATATAGGGTTCGGCGCCACTGCCTTCACGGCGATCACCACAATAGTTTAATATCTAGTTAAGTTTCTAATTAGTTAGTGCCCCGCAGCTTTGTCTTAAACGACAAGTAGTAGACATTTTTTTCAAATATTTACTAAATAATAACTATATAATATTATAATTTATTGATAGCTATGATGAAATATATTATATATACACAACACATGTATCTTTCAATGTATACAAGCGTAACAGGCAAAACTTGTACAAGGTGCAACAGAAATAACTAAATTATGTAGTTAAGTAACTACATATTATGTAATAACATTTATTATATTATACAATTGTGAATATTTTTATTTTGAGTTTAGATGATAAATGATTTTTATAATCGTATATTTTAATATTTATAAAAACCGGAAATTCGCTCATCTGTGTCGGAAGTCATTGAGTTGTTCACTTTGATGGATGTGTTAAACTTTAGTTCAATGAATTTAATCATTATTCATTGCACCCATACGATGAAAAATGATTTTGAACGGAGACAATTGGCCAGTTTAAGATATTTTATTTTATTTCTTTAACATTGTTAGTTTGTGTAAATAACTGTTCATACTGTGTAACCGACAATTCTAAAAAATTAATATATAAATATTAAACATAGTTATTTTTTAATTATTGTCGATAAAAAAACTTTTTGTCACGCCTGCACCGAAAGTTTGGTTTTCGACCACGGTTGAAGCGTTCGAAAGCGTCCTTTTTCCGTCCAGCGGGCGGTAAAGTGGAAATCCCCAAAGTGCCGGTCGGAAAAGAGGAAATCCCCAAAAGTGCCGGCCGCCGGGCGCGTATCCCCTGCACAACCATAAACTAAAATGTATACCTACCACGGTTCTTACAAAACATAAACTTTTGGTTACATCTTAAATGCAAGGCTGGGCAAGTTAATGATTTTTTTCAACTCAGTTAAGTTAAGTTAATATGCACCAATAACAAAAAGTTAAAATTTAAAAGTTAATTTAACTATAGGTTAACTCAGTTAAGTTAAAAGTTAATACACACATTTGTTAACTTTTTATTAAGTTAAAAAAAAATTAATTTGTTTATACAACGCTAACATACTTAATTTTTTCCCACCCAAAACTAAATTGTAGGATATACCTACCTAGTGTTTATATTTCATACAGTATTTCCATATAAATTAGATTCAAATGATATAATTTTTAACTTCAAACAATAAATGTACGATACATATTTTTTGACATAAAAACAAAATAGACTGAAATAGTGAAAATTTATAAAATTAAAAACAAAATAAATTAACTTAACTTACTTCTTAAAATGAAATATTAACTCGTTAATTTCATGTTAATTAAGAAAGAAATTTAGTAAGTTCACAGTTTAGTTAACGAAAAGCCAAAAGTAACTAGTTAAGTTAAAAAGTTTATTTTATTTTAACTTTTTAACTTAACTTTAACTTTTTAACTCGTTAATGCCCAGCTTTGCTTAAATGTATAGTATAACCTCCTTGCATGACGCATACACATTTAAACATATTTTAATTTGCACTGTTCCTAGATAAGTGCGTCGAACGATGCGTTAGTAAGTTTATTTCACGCAATTTGTAGAATAGTCTATAATTGTTGCATAGATCCCTGCATAACCTTTTCCACGAACGCAGGGGCGTGACAAAAAATAGTATGTGTGGCTCGCGCGGGAAGGCCATTTCAGTGCACCAAAAAAATCTACAGTAAAATTTTATGAGCGTCTGAAGTTAAAATGTTGACGAAATCCGTCAAAATTACGAAAATTGTCAAATTATTTCGAGTTGGAAATTCATAAAAAGTCTTCTATGTATTTTATAATTTGAAATTTTCATACGAGATTCCCCTCAAGTTTTCCTCTACATTTAACAACCATATAAAAAGTCTACGGAAAAGTGAAATTAAATTGTATTACGTGTGTAGGCATTGGATATTCATTCTCGAATTAACAAATTCTCATTCAACGATTATCTTCGCTTTTCAAAAACTTTTAACCTTTGTCCTTGAGTTTTTGATGTAAAACATCTAATGGCGCGGTTGCCGCGGTACGGGAGTGAGGCCGACTCGTCGGCTCAACCTGCGAATCTGCCTCAGCTCGGCGATCTCCTCTCTCCGCGCGCATACTTTACGTCCAGGGGCGTATTTACGGGGGCGGATATGAGGACGAATCCGCCCCCGTGGCTCTTTAAATACATGTGGTAGTATACATGCGTTATAATTAAAATTTCGTAATCTGTAAGCTAAAATATTCTTGTCATCCGCCCCCTAAAAAAAATACTAAATGCGCCACCGCCACTGCAGTCTATACGTGTATGGTGTAAACTTCATAGGCGTGACTAGACTTCATCGGCAGGGGCAGCCTAGCTAATGACCGGCGCTAGGTACCTTATTGGTGAACTGAAAAAAGCCCTATACACCCAAAGCCGTATTTTTTTAAGCCCCCCCCCCCCTCTACAATGAAATATTTATATAATTTAAAAAAAAGTCTAAATTGTGTATTTACAGTAATAATCTACAGTAACTTCAGAAATATTATTCGTCTACAGCCTTGGATTACATCACCTAGCTACAAATCACAAATAATACAACGATAATATCAATAATACATAGATGCGTACCGTCGTACCGTTGTCAACTGTTGTCTCTGGTTTTTCCGATTTCGGAAGTCAGGAAATCAATCTTATTGTAAGTAAATGGTAATTATAACGATACCCACTAAAAAATCAAGTTTTAAAAAAAAATAAATGTTGTAACCCTTCTGACTTAAAACTCGGTTGACGGGCACCTTTCAAAAATTCCAGGGGCAGCCCAGGCACCCTAGGCTGTCACCGCGGTAGACACGCCTGTGGTAAACTTTACTTTATAGTATCGGCGTACCCACGCGCTGGTTTATGTGCGTATATCGGCATATTATGTATTAATCTTTATCACGTTGACGCGGACCATATGCGGTGAACGGGGGATGCTTGAATGGGCTGGGGCTAAGCCCCCCCCCCAAAAAAAAAAATTATTAAAAATTTTTCATAGTATAAAATATTAAAATAGGTAATTTTATCTCCGAGGAAGTAAAGGTACGAAGGGTTTCCCTGGGTCAAGGCGGGTTAACCTAACCATTACTCGCCGAAAAAAAAAATCAGCGTTGCAGAGGAACTGCCGGCATCCCCCTACACGGATTCTGCAGTGGTACAGCAGAATAGGAATGTACAGCTCAAGCTGCAGATCCCCGTGTAGCAAAGGATTGTCCCCACGACGTCGCCGTAAAAACCCCGTTTCCACTGTGTGCTTCTGCAGTGATACAGCTTATACGACTGTATTGTTGAAGCCAAAGAACCTCACACAGTATAGCGAACGGTCGTCCGCATTTACGCCGCCGAGTATCATCGCCGGTACGCACAGTATTATGCTACCAAATCGCCGCTGATCGTCAAGTTCGCTGCCATCGTCGCCGTTGTCCGCGGCGCTCCCGTCGCGAAACCTCCCGCCGCACGATATCAATATTTTAATAATATTATCGCACGCAGTACCTATATCTCGTCACATAACTTTTTGTTTATGTCTACGAAGCAGTCGACTGGATCAGTAACTACTACTGTGAACCCACTCACTTGGATACGAGGACGATCTGATCAGGAGTAAGCCTGCAGTGATACCGGTAAATCCAACTATTCCAACTATACTTAGTATACCACAGTCGATTATGCTGTCGTTTACTTGGGACAGAAACTATTCGTACAAGGTCAAGCGTACGTCATCATTTAATATAAATTTGATTCTTAAAATTTCTCATACTAAAGTTTTAAAATATAATATTTTTTTTTAAGATGAATAATATTTGCGTGCCACGAAAATTTGGTCAACGTGCCACTTCTGGCACGCGTGCCATAGGTTCGCCACCCCTGGCCTATGACATTACCAAGTATATTTGATGATATTATTATGAATAAAGTAATTTATATATAACCTATTTACGTGGAACCTTGTCTTAAATTTTCAATCCTTATAGCTATAAAAATTAAGCATTTTATAAATTTTTAACTACAAAATAATTATTAAATTTTAAATTTGATAAATTTTGTCAAAATTCGATCTTTAAATGCTTATAAAAAAAAATTGTGCCAATGTATTTTTAATATTTATCAACCGCTATCGTAACGATATATCAAGAGCCTTGCATTAAATTTTCACGCTTTTTTACCCATTAAATAAAATTTTAAATTGATATTTATAGAAAAAAAAACTAAAAAAAATTTAAAACTGACATAAACAGCTCAAAAAGAATCAAATTATTTTCAAAATTTTATCGTGTATAGAAAATGCTAATATGTTTTAATAATATATAATTGCCATTAACATTTAGTGAAATTTTTAAGTATCTGCAGTCATTCGTTTTTTAATTACAACAAAATAAGAAAATCGTTACATGAGGAATCGAATGAATATCAAATATTGTAAAAATATGAATTTCAAACGCTCAAAAAAATTTAATTTGACTTTCTTGTAAACATTTTTTTTTTTTGATAAAGGTAGACAAACTTATGAGGAATCTTGCATTACATTTTAAAATTTTAGATTTTAAATGAAATTTTTTTATGAATTTCCAACTCAAAATAATTTGCAAATTTTCGTCATTTTACGTATTTTGTCAATATTTGAACTTTGGAAGCTTTATGGATTTTTATTTTTTTCATCTGCCTTTGAAACAATAACCTAAGAGCTTTCCAGGCACGTAGTCAGAAAATATTCACTAGGTGGGCCAATGTTAGATGGGCCCCCTACCTAAATATATTACCTTGTACAGTTGTAGGGGTGTTCGACAGACGAGTTGACGACCATAATAATAATATAATAATATAATTCTATATGAAATATGAATCAATATAATGACAATACCCTTACTCAAAAGTATTTTAAAAATAGACATAAAAGTATACAACAGTCACTGTCTAGATAAGATAAGAATAACATGACATGCTAGTATACTATAATAATATGGTACCAGTGTTGGGCTTTAAATAGCAATTATTTCCTAATCAATCGTTGACGATATTATGATTTATAAAAAATAAATTATCACCGATTCTTAGTAGGAACAGAATTTAAATGTAATACAATATACATATTTTATTCCAGAAATGGACATGGATTGAATTTAGTTACGTAACTTATTTTAGATTCTAATTAAAACCCGATATATTTGGTTTTATTTGTGTAATATTTAGACAATATTAAAAATTAAAAATTTCATTTAAATTAAAAGCCCCCGTATAATAATGGGCCCCTCTGAATACTTTGGGTGGGCCGGCCTACGGCCGGACACATAATAGGGTGGGCCTGGCACACCCTGGCCCCCCCTTAGCTACGTGCCTGGAGCTTTCTATTAAATTTTCAAGCTTTTTTAACCAACAAATAAAATTGTATTGTTATTTATAGAAAAAAAAACTAAAACAAATTGAAAACTGACAATGTCCGTAAACAGCTCGAATAGAGTAAAATAATTTTCGTGCATAGAAAATGCTAACATAAAAATTCAGTCAAAATTGCATGTACCTACGGTCATTTGTTTTAGAGTTGCACCAAAATCCAAAATCGATTTTCTCAAAAACAGATTTTGCGTAAAAATTCCCGTTTATCTTTAATTTTTCTTTTGTTCTTCACGTCGTTTTTGAAAATTACTAGGAATTGGAACTAGATTCACTTTCCTATCAGAAAAATTACAGTTGAAGAAAATCCAAGCATTTTTACTAAGTGAGCACAACATTTGTTTCATGACATGACGATTTAAAAAATGAAACTTTTAGCGCATATTTATGCATATTTTGACATTTTAAGGACTCATTTTACAATTTTAATAGCATATTTCGTCTTTTAGCACATATTTCGATGTTTGTTTTAGTCATTTTTAAAATATATAGTATTATAATATAAGAAAATAATATCATATTTTTATAGTTTCGATTAATATCAAAATAAATTAATAGGTATACTTGTAAGTATAAACGGTTTTCCCAAATATGACCTTAGATCAATAATCGGGGTTATAAAATACATAATAAGATAAAGATTTTAAATTTGTTGTTGGATACATTGTTGATATAAATTGATTCCTATTTTTTTAATATTTTATATTTTTTAATATTAATTAATTTTATGAGCGTTCGTAAAATTTTCCATTTCGAGCACTGTCTCCACCCAAAACCTAATTGGAATGTTTGAATATTTTGAACATTTAACCGTGTATAGAAAATGCTAATATAAACAACCAGTGCACATTTCATGTATCTACGGTAATTTGTTTTATAGTTATGGCAAAAACCAAAATTGATATTGCGTAAAAATTCCGGGTTTTCCTTAATTTTTATTATATTTTTCCTAGCGCTTTTGGATACTAGGTAGGTACTGAGAATCTCGACTTCCACAATACAGCATTCTATTTCAATTATAATATATTACAAACATATATTACAAGTGGGTAACTGTAATGGATGGTGTTAAATTTGAATTCAATGATATAATATCATATAGTATAAGAAAAACGATTGTGAACTAAAACGGTCAGTCAGCCTATGACATTACCAAGTATATTTGATGATATTATTATGAATAAAGTAATTTATATATAACCTATTTACGTGGAACCTTGTCTTAAATTTTCAATCCTTATAGCTATAAAAATTAAGCATTTTATAAATTTTTAACTACAAAATAATTATTAAATTTTAAATTTGATAAATTTTGTCAAAATTCGATCTTTAAATGCTTATAAAAAAAAATTGTGCCAATGTATTTTTAATATTTATCAACCGCTATCGTAACGATATATCAAGAGACTTGCATTAAATTTTCACGCTTTTTTACCCAACAAATAAAATTTTATTTATTTATTTTTTAAAACTGACAATGTCCGTAAACAGCTCCAAAAGAATCAAATTATTTTCAAAATTTTATCGTGTATAGAAAATGCTAATATGTTTATATTAACATTTAGTGAAATTTTTAAGTAACTGCAGTCATTCGTTTTTTAATTACAACAAAATAAGAAAATCGTTACATGAGGAATCGAATGAATATCAATAAATATTGTAAAAATATGAATTTCAAACGCTCAAAAAATTTAATTTGACTTTCTTGTAAACATTTTTTTTTTTTTGATAAAGGTAGACAAACTTATGAGGAATCTTGCATTACATTTTAAAATTTTAGATTTTAAATGAAAATTTTTTATGAATTTCTAACTAAAAATAATTTGCAAATTTTCGTCATTTTTACGTATTTTGTCAATATTTGAACTATATGGATTTTTATTTTTTTCATCCGCCTTTGAAACAATAACCTAAGAGCCTTCTATTAAATTTTCAAGCTTTTTTAACTAACAAATAAAATTTTATTGTTATTTATAGAAAAAAAAACTAAAACAAATTGAAAACTGACAATGTCCGTAAACAGCTCGAATAGAGTAAAATAATTTTCGTGCATAGAAAATGCTAACATAAAAATTCAGTCAAAATTGCATGTACCTACGGTCATTTGTTTTAGAGTTGCACCAAAATCCAAAATCGATTTTCTCAAAAACAGATTTTGCGTAAAAATTCCCGTTTATCTTTAATTTTTCTTTTGTTCTTCACGTCGTTTTTGAAAATTACTAGGAATTGGAACTAGATTCACTTTCCTATCAGAAAAATTACAGTTGAAGAAAATCCAAGCATTTTTACTAAGTGAGCACAACATTTGTTTCATGACATGACGATTTAAAAAATGAAACTTTTAGCGCATATTTTGACATTTTTCTATTTTAAGGGCTTATTTTACAATTTTAATAGCATATTTCGTCTTTTAGCGCATATTTCGATGTTTGTTTTAGTCATTTTTAAAATATATAGTATTATAATATAAGAAAAAGATATCTTATTTTTATAGTTTCGATTAATATCAAAATAAATTAATAGGTATACTTGTAAGTAACGGTTTTCCCAAATATGACCCTTAGATCAATAATCGGGGTTATAAAATACATAATAAGATAAAGATTTTAAATACTAAAATTTGTTGTTGGATACATTGTTGATATAAATTGATTCCTATTTTTTTCTTAAAGATTTAAACTACCTACAAAAAAAAAAAAAGGAGATCAATTTATAATAGGGTTTGATAATTTTTTTGATAATTTTACTATGCATATTTTTATTTTCTGTGCATATTTTAATATTTTAGTGCATATTTTTATGCATATTTAGGATTTTTCAGCGCATATTTGGTTGGTTTTTAATGCATGTAAATCCGTGCTCTAGTGATGACAGACACAAAAAAAAATTTTAAAAAAAAACACACATCATTATAAAATCAATATAGGTACATACACATCGATCCACGTCTCCACCCAGTGCTCGTAATATAAACTTTGCGTCCGTTCCGGTTGGTGAAAATTAAAATTTAAGAGTTCCGGTTCGTAAAAATCGACGGTATCACAATCTAGAGGATAAAAATCATAAAATTTTCTTTCGACAAAATATAATATACTTAATATAGAGAGAAGTTCAATTTTTTGGTTTTTGGCTGGATGTTTATATTGGCATTTTCTATACACCATAACATTTTCAGTTTCCATTTTTCTATAAATATCAATAAAATTGTATTTCTCGGTAAAAAGCGTGACAATTTAATGCAAGGCTCCTGATATATCGTTACGATAGCAGTTGAAAAATATTAAAAATACATTGGCCCATTTTTTTTTTATAAGCATTTAAAGATCGAATTTTGTCAAAATTTATCAAATTTAAAATTCAATAATTATTTTGTAGTTAAAAATTTATAAAATGCTTAATTTTTATAGCTATAAGGATTGAAAATTGAAGACAAGGTTCCACGTAAATAGGTTATATTATATAAATTACTTTATTCACAATAATATCATCGAATATACTTGGTAATGTCATAGGCTCACTGAACGTTTTCGTTTAGAATCATTTTTCTTATACAATGATATTATATCATTGAATTCAAATTTAACACCATCCATTACAGTGACCCACTTTTAACCTACTGTACAGCAGAGCGACATCCACTTACCCACCTTTTTTAAACTTAAAATTACTCATATTATTTGTATCTATTCAACCAATTATATTGTATTGTAGAGTAAACACTAATTAAAATAATTAAAATAATATTATAATCCGCATATTAATTTTATAAACGTTCGTAAAATTTTACATTTCGAGCACTGTCTCCACCCAAAATCTAATTGGAATGTTTGAATATTTTGAACATTTTACCGTGTATAGAAAATGCTAATATAAACAACCAGTGCACATTTCATGTATCTACGGTAATTTGTTTTATAGTTATGGCAAAAACCAAAATTGATTTTGCGTAAAAATTCCGGTTTTTCCTTAATTTTTATTATATTTTTCCCGGCGCTTTCGAATACTAGGAAGGTACTGAGAATCTCGACTTCCACAATACAGCATTCTATTTCAATTATAATATATGTATTTAACTATACATACTATGTGTATGTAACATGTAAGTGAATATATAAATAACTAGCTGTCCCTCCCGGCGTTGCCCGGGCAAAAGTTACCTCAAGTGAAATAGTTGTAAATAGCCAATATTATAACTTATGTGTACAAGTTCGAGGACTCAAAAATGCATTAATTGTATATATAGGTATACTGTATATTATAGCTGATCCCACATATCGTTAAAATATGTACCAACTCTTTAGGATTCAAACTTTGTTCAATTCGTTTATTTAATATTCGGTGTATATTATGATGTTCAAAACTTAAAAATTTTCACCGATCATCTTGAATATATAATTACCCGAGAGACACGCTTGTATATGTATTGTATGCGTGAGACACATAATATTATGTTTTCATATATATAATATATTTGCATTTTATATTCACCTTATTTTTCAAAATTTATATTGATAGAAATAATACTTACATATTCGAATATTTCGGTAGGAAATAAAAAAAACTATAATTATCAGTGATAATATCTTAATAACTGTTCGCGCAGAGAACGGAACAATAATGGGCCGTACGCTCCGGTCGCTGTATTTCTTCGCACGCTACACCCACACACCGCACGACCAGTAGTTATTGTGTGTATAATATATGTGCACAGTTACTCTACAGAAGTGGACGGGGTCGCCGAGCAAGACTGAAGAGGATGTCAGCGCACTATTTGTTTTCTCTCTTTGACCCACGCGCAACACAGACAAAACGCATTTGCGCAGAATCGTTTTTTCTATGTTTTTAAGTAATTTCAGAGTAAAATCACCCACCACAAAAAATATAGAGAATAATATTTTAGAGGGAATGACATATCGATTTTACATTTGATTGTTATCTGACTTTGTATTCGCCTTTCAAAATAAACATAAAAATGTTGTACATTTACATTATGTTTAAATCGTTTTGAAAAAACGATTCTGCGCAAATGCGTTTTGTCTATGTTGCGCGTGGGTCAGAGAGAGAAACCAAATAGTGCGCTGACATCCTCTAGTGATCTTACCAACCGATAACCTCATAATTAATAATATTGTCTGACCAGGGACGGATTGGCAGAATTTTTCGGCCCGGGAAAATTATTGAGACCGGCCCTCTATACTATAATATCTAATGTTATACATAATATTACTCGTGTTTTTATAGGTGGTTCAACTCCCCCCCCCCCCCAAATCACAATATAAAGTTTTAAAAACTATAATATGAACTATCTGACTTATATTTATTAAAATAAAATTTGCACATACATAATATAGCAAAATAATTTAATATGAGAGTTCAGAGTTCTTTATTGAGTAATGCACTTCTTTTTTTTAGCTTATTAATGATATTTTCTGTGTCAATATCAGACAGTCTGACTTTCAAAGACAACATGCGCAAAAAATCACAAATTTTGAAAAACGTACCTAAGCGTGACTTTTGTAAATGTTACGGATTATCTAATAATGTTTTTACGGCAATCATATAACTACGTTCTAAACAAAATATACTTTTATTGATAGTGAAAATATCTTGATATCTGTTCGCGCAGAGAACGGAACAATAATAGGCCGTACGCTCCGGTCACTGTATTTCTTCGCACACTACACCCACACACCGCACGACCTGTAGTTATTGTGTGTATAATATATGTGCACAGTTACTCTACAGAAGTCGCCGAACAAGACTGAAGAGTGCTGGTATGTGGTGGTTGTGTTAGTGTGTACATGTATTACCAAGATCCTTATACTATTAATATGACTGCAGGTAAGTAATTCAAATAAATACGCATCTGAACTCGCCAATGATAATAATATGTGGTAAAAATATATTGAGTACTATCACAATATGATGACATAAAAAGGTAATAATTTGAATAAGATTTATAAATTAAGGCCCCAACAAGTAGGTATTTATAATAATCACGGCAGTAATTGCGCTTGGTTGGTCCAATAAGAAATAATAAATTAAAACAAATAATATAATAACCCTAATGGCTAAACCGTACATAAAAATGATAGTAAAAAAAAACTCACAGTTTTGTGGAGCACAGTCTGGCCAGCTGGTCCTATAATAGCTGTAATAATACGTACATTTCACCAGCCCCCCCAAATATAATTGTTGACATTTTTTTTTTGCTAAACATTAGTGTGAATTTGTGTGACTATTTTCAGAATTTGTGCGATACTGGTTTAACCGTTAATTCATAAATATATATGGGGGGCTGGAGAAATGTTCCCCAGCCCCCTCCCCCCTCATGAAAAAAATTAAATTTTTAAATTTTTCTTTTGCCGCCATACATTTTTGCGCCGTCTTCCAGGTAAGTCGAAATATTCAATTATAACATTGGATCAAAAACAAAAATTTTCATATTCAGTTATCACCAACATTACCTAATGTATTCAGATATAAAATAAGACTTTTATAGATTGCATGCTTGTTTAGAAAAAAATGATATCACATTATTGTACTTTCGGTATAATTTTAAATACGATTTTTTTTCTTTTTTTTTTACAAATCGTTGTGGTAGGTCTTATTAAATTTAAATATGTAAATTTACAAACTATAGACAACACAATATTATATCAATGAATCAAAATAAGGTTTCTAAATTAATTTTGTTATTTATAATTAAAATAATGAATTCATAAATACTTTCTTGATACTTAGTAAAAATAATTATATTTTGTGTAGTGGGTGATGATTAGTGGGCCTGTGCCAGAGTAAGTTAATGTGTGCCCGATCCACTCCGACCTCTTAAGTTGGCTATGCGCGCCTTGCTCTCAACATTGTTTTTCCGATATAAATCTAAGAATATCAATGCGTGGCCTGGTTTGCATTATTTTGTTTGTAGGTTTATTCATCCTGGATATGATGTCTAATATTTTCGCAAGATACATAGGTAAATATAGTGTTGCATTGAAGCTGTAAGGATTGGTTTTGTGTAGGTACTTGAATTTATTAAACTTAATATTAGCGTATAATATTTGTATTCTCTATATTTTTCCTTTTACAATGAAAACATATTTTTTACTTTTGATAATATGTTGTTGAAAGGAAACGATTAATAGAGTAATCAAAACAGTGTTATGTTGAAATAATAAAAAGATTTTTAATACAGTGAATAATAAACCATATAATAATACAATAATGCACTCGGAAACGTATATATCGCCAACGGGTCGCATATCTCGACTGCCATAAGAACTGTATTATAATAATACTATAGCTATAATATTTCCAACTGCCGTATACACACAATATTGAAAATATGTCAACTCTGCATTTTCACTTTCCTTATACATGCGGTATAACTATATAGCTAATCTACAGTATGACAATACTACTTATTGTATACAATCTACAGGGTGAAAACTAAATTATAATTTAATATTTCAACACATATGACACAACTTCAATTATATTGTATAAACTAAGAACTCACAGGGTACCGTTTTCGATTAATTTATTGGAATCGGTGTTTTTTTTAGATCGTCAAATAACTGTCAATCGGATATTTAAATGTGTTTTGGACCGTAGGACCAGGTCCGTCTCTAGGGCAGGGCGAAACTAGAGCCCCCCTCGACCCAGACCCTGCGCTTTGAATCTAAAATTATAAAGCGGGTAAGTGGAAGTCGCTCTACTGTACGGTAAGCTACAAGTGGGTGACTGTTATATTGTGAATTAAACTATATATATCATGTGTGCAAAAAACGGTCTGAGCAGAGACGGTTTTGCAGCCTAGGATTATATATTATATTATATTTATATTGTTATTAACTATTATTAATACATATACGTTTTTAACTACAAAATCATTTTAGAAGCTAGTGGTTTCACAATGGTATTTATTTATTTATTTTTTATCCTTGATACAAAATTTCTACCAGAAAGAGTGCTTTGATTTCAGCATATTGTATCCTATATTTTAGCAAATTGGATCAAAATGGCAGTAACCTACTTAAAAAAGGATTTCTTTTTACAGTGTGTGATAAACATATTTTAGATTCTGAGCGGAGGGAGGAAGCTAGTGGTTTTACAATGGTGTTATTTTTTTATATTTATACAAAATGGCCACCAGAAGAAATAATGCTTCGGTTTCAACATATAATATAGTACCTTATATTTTAGCAAATTGGATCAAGATGGTACTTTAAAGAGGTCATTTTCGATTTTCTCAATAATTATTTAATGCCACCGGTAAAACCATTGACCAATTACAAAAACCGCTAAAAATGGAATTTTAATTTCTAACGCTTTGTTTATCCCCATAGAAACGAATAAAAAATTATAACATTATAATGTCAATTTAACTTACAGGCTATAATAAATAATAACAATATAAAATATCCAGACTGACAAACCGTCTAGCTCTGAATCATTTTTCTGTTTTCTTACACAGTGATATTATATCATTGAATTCAAGTTTAATATAATCCATTATACATTGACCCACTTGTAACCTACTGTACAGCAGAGTGACATCCACTTACCTGGTTTTTAAATTTTTAAGTTTGATAAATTTTGTCGAAATTGAAACTTTAAATATTTATAAAAAAAATTGTGTATAATATTATGTATTTTTAATATTTTTCAACTGTTATTGTAAAAATATATTAGGAGCAATGTATTATATTTTCACGCTTTTTGACCAAACAAATAAAAATGTATTGATATATATTATATATATATAAAAAAAAATACAACATAAGAAAATCACTACATGAGAAATCGAGTGAATATCCAATTATGTTAAAATGTGAACTTTAAACGCTCATAAATATTTAATTTGACTTTCCGGTAAACATTTTTTTTTATTTTTGATAAAGGTAGATCAACTTATGAGGAATCTTGTATTAAATTATCAAATCTTAGATAGTAAGATTTAAAAATAAAAATATTTATGAATTTCTAACTCAAAATAATTTGCACATTTTCGTGACTTTTACGTAATTTTTCAAAATTTGAACTAAATGATTATAAAAAAAAATTGTGACTATATTTTTAATATTTTCAACTGCCATTGTAAGAATATATCAGGAGCCTCGTATTAAATTTCAAGCTTGTTGACTCAATGAATAAAATTAATAATTTAAAAAAGTTAATGACTCTAAACAGCTGTATAATAACTAATAAGTGGTTTTCTGTAGGTCAGACAAAAAGACAATGGGGGGGGGGGTATAACTTTTAACCTCCCCCCCCCCTGAGCACGCCACTGAATAACAGGCTTTTACACCAACTACAGTACGTCAGTACCTATCTATAAACGATGTTAATTTATTTTGAAATTATTTATAAATTTAATGTGAAACACTAACTTTTAGATAACTTACATTTTCAATTTTGATTTATATAAGTATGTTTGTTATAAATATCAGTGATAAAGACTTAAAAATAAGAAAATAATTTTTGTATGTCAATCGATTCTAAAACAAAAAATATATTTTGAGTAGATCTTAATCAAAAAAGTGAATATTATAATAAAAATTTCAATTTATTGTAGTTAAAACTAAGGATTTTAAGATTTAAAATTTAAAAGCATAAGACTAAAAATGTAATAAGTACAAGGTTCTCAATATGTTAGTCTTACAAGATTCTACAAATATTAAAAATACATTGACACAATTCAATCCTATATTTTTTTTGACATTTTATGTTCTTGTTTTGACAAAGCAGTATGATTAAACGAAAAATCACGATTTTTATTGTCATCATTATTTTCTATACATAATACAATTTGTAAAATATTTAGACTATCTATAATTGTAAACTACTTACGCCATGAACATATTTACAACTTTCTACAATTCTACTGTACGTCAGCATTGATTTTTACAGTATGATATAGTGTATAATATAATATTTGTTATACAGGTAATATACAGTGTGATTCCTTTTAAAGGTAACACTAAATAATTTTGTCCAGTGACATTGGATTAATATGCGGTTTTCGGGAGGGGATAGGGAATACATAAATACACATTTCTCGATGATTTTTACATTTTTAGATCTTTCCATGTGCGCATGCGCAATACAACTTGCATTTTTTTAAATGGCAACCGGTATTTTGAAATTTTTTTAAGTCGATTTGGTCCTTTTTACTATAGCTCTAAAATCAAAATTGACCAAATGGCAACCAGTCAAAGTTTCGATTAAAATTATTGAATTTTTCAACAATCATACTAGAATTTTTTGAATTATTATAAAATTTTAAGTATTTTTTTTGTTTCCGTAGGTTTGCAGATATTATTAAATCATTTTAATTTAATTTTGAGGAATTAATTAACCTCAATTAGACGTAAATGTTAGTTCATTTACTAAGAAAAGATTAAACAAACTTATATGATTTATTTCTCATAACTTTTATTATTAAAGTTTCTATTTAAATTATTAATTTTATCATTTATTGTTATTTTTCATGATACAAGTGGGTATAATTACTTGTAAACTCTAAGATTATTTTATTTGTAGCATTTACTAAAATAAACCAAATTTAACAAACCCACGGAAACAAAAAAAATACTTAAAATTTTATAATAATTCAAAAAATTTTAGTACGTTTTTAATAGTTAGTAATTCGTATTTAGTAGTTGATGCGTACTGAACAGTGTTTATTTCAGACCTTCTATCCCGGGGGGGTATCCTAAATTTTCAAGGGGGTATGCCTTAGAAGTAAATAATTAGGAGAAGTAAAAATATTATTTTAAGCTCAATTTATTGATATCAGATTTTTTTCTGAATTACTTTGTTGGATCATTTGTGTATGTATAGGTTTATTTTTTCCATGTAAAAATAATTCATTCAAAGCTAAAGCTTTAGCATGATTTTCTGAACTAGCGTGTTTTAAGAGTTTACCAGTTTTACCTGTAGCTTTTCGATAATTTATAAATGGAGTACATATAAAAATACCTTTTGATTTTTGTAAAGCACTATGATTACTACTAAGAAATTTTTCACATACCTTACAAAAAGCCCCACCCTTTTTAATATTATAATATAGCCAGTTAAACGATTTTTCCCAATTTTTTTGATAAGAATAATTTTTTAATACTTTACGAATACTTTGATCTTCTTGATCTTCAATTATTTCAGTGGGTGAAGCCGGTGAAGGTATAACTGGTGGATCATCAACGTTGTCTTGTTTTTTCCGATACATATCTACTATAGTATTATTTTTTCGTTTTGACATAATGGAAGTTAACTGTTGATTAAAAGTTTAATTACCAACCAAAATGCGTTGAAAATAACCAAAAACAATATAAATCAACCAAATGCAGTTTGACGTAGTCTTAAATGCGTAATCCACTACACTGACAGTCGACAGACAACAGCACGCTTTAAAAATTACCCACATGCGATAGGTACTTATCTAAAATCGATTATATTGACGAACAATTTTATAATATATAGATTACTATTATTATCGGTACACATTAATTGACTATATTGATGTACGAAAAAGTAATACCCATGGTATTATTATATTAAATATTTATTTATTATATCATCTTCGCACGAAATAACTGACAATTCATCGATAACTCGTTTTATATATAATCGCACCATAATATACTATTTACGTAATAATGTCATACTTTTTTTCGGGGGGGTATACATTTTTCTCCGGGGGGGTATTACCCCCCCGGTCACCCCCCTGAAATAAACACTGGTACTGAAGAGTGAAGGTAATATTGATATTAGAGTGATGGTGTGAGGGCAAAGCACCCACAGCTTATTTTGCAAAGTAACATTTAAGCCCCCCTAAAATTCGATCAAATCTCCGCCTATGCACTATGCAGCCTCCGCGGCTATTATCGGCGCGTACTCCGTATCGCCGCGACGAAAATACGTCTGGTCGACAACGGCGACCCGCGCTCTGCAAACAGTATAATATTATATCCTCTGTAGGTATATAATCAATAATAATTAATCTTATTGTTATATAAATAATTAAAGAGTAGAAGTAAATAAAATATAAATACTGATGGTACTGCTCGCAATAATTTTTATTTCAAAAATAAATTCAATAACATAATTAGTGATGAAAATAGTTTTATATTTTTCAATCATTCTGTATACTGAAGGAACACTACGCTGTATACATCCGAAGATATGTTACGTTAAGGGGATTCGATACCGTGATTTTCTGTTTTTGTCTAACACACACGCGATCTAGGATTTTAGACTGGTCCTTTGCCAATCATACCAATTGATCTAATGAAGCGATAAGAATTCTAAAAACAGATTTGAATTTGTCGTCAAGTCTACTTAAAATCGACTTTCCCACATTTTTGATTTTAACATGTCCAAAATTAAAATACGACAATTTTTAAATACTCTTTTAGATTCTGAGCGAAGCGATGAATGTATTGATTCTACAATGATGTGTGTTTTTTTTTTATTTTTTTTTTTATTTTTGTGTCTGTCATCACCTTTTAGGACAGTAAAAGTGCTTGGATTTTCTTCAATAGTAACTTTTCTGATAGGAAAGTGGATCTAGTTGGTTTTTTTTTTGGGGGGGGGGGAGTCAAAAGTAAAATGTTGTCAGTAGTTTTCAAAAGCGAAATAAAAAACAAAAGAAAAATTAAGGAAAAACGGGAATTTTTACGCAAAATCTGTTTTCGAGAAAATCGATTTTGGTTTTTGGTGTAAATCTAAAACAAATGACCGTAAGGACATGAAATTTTGACTGACTGTTTATATTAGCATTTTCTATACACCATACAATTTTGAAAATATTTTGACTCTTTTTGAGCTGTTTACGGACATTGTCAGTTTCAGTTTTTCTTAGTTTTTTTTTCTATAAATATCAATAAAATTTTATTTGTTGATTAAAAAAGCTTGAAAATTTAATAGAAGGCACCTAGGTTATTGTTTCAAAGGCAGATGAAAAAAATTAAAAATCCTTAGTCACAGTTTTTATTTATAAGCATTTAGAATTCAAATCTTGACAAAATACGGAAAAATCACAAAAATTAGCAAATTATTTTGAGTTGAGAATTCATAAAAATTTTTATTTTTAAATCTAAGATTTTAAAATGTAATATAAGATTACTCATAAGTTTGTCTACCTTTATCAAAAAAAAATGTCTAGAAGAAACTTAAATTAAATTTTATGAGCGTCTGAAATTTATATTTTTACAACATTTGATATTTACTCGATTTCTCATGTAACAATTTTCTTATTTTATTGTAATTAAAAAACGAATGACTTTAGATACTTGAAAATTTCACTGAATGTTTGTATTAGCATTTTCTATACACCATAAAATGTTGAAAATATTTTGACTCTTTTTGAGCTGTTTACGGACATTGTCAGTTTCAGTTTTTCTTAGTTTTTTTTTCTATAAATATCAATAAAATTTTATTTGTTGATTAAAAAAGCTTGAAAATTTAATAGAAGGCACCTAGGTTATTGTTTCAAAGGCAGATGAAAAAAATTAAAAATCCTTAGTCACAGTTTTTATTTATAAGCATTTAGAATTCAAATCTTGACAAAATACGGAAAAATCACAAAAATTAGCAAATTATTTTGAGTTGAGAATTCATAAAAATTTTTATTTTTAAATCTAAGATTTTAAAATGTAATATAAGATTACTCATAAGTTTGTCTACCTTTATCAAAAAAAAATGTCTAGAAGAAACTTAAATTAAATTTTATGAGCGTCTGAAATTTATATTTTTACAACATTTGATATTTACTCGATTTCTCATGTAACAATTTTCTTATTTTATTGTAATTAAAAAACGAATGACTTTAGATACTTGAAAATTTCACTGAATGTTTGTATTAGCATTTTCTATACACCATAAAATGTTGAAAATATTTTGACTCTTTTTGAGCTGTTTACGGACATTGTCAGTTTTCAATTTTTTTAGTTTTTTTTCTATAAATATCAATAAATTTTTATTTGTTGGGTAAAAAAGCGTGAAAACTTAATATAAGGCTCCTGATATATCGTTCTAATAGCAGTTGAAAAATATTTAAAATACATAGGCACAATTTTTTTTTATAAGCATTTAAAGTTCAAATTTTGATAACATTTATCAAATTTATAATTTATTAATTATTTTGTAGTTAAAAATTTATAAATTTATAAATTTTTAACTTTTATGGCTAAGGATTGAAAATTTAAAACAAGGCTCCACGTAAATAGGTTATATATAAATTACTTTATTCACAATAATATCATCAAATATACTTGGTAAAATCATAGGCTGACTGACCGTTTTCGCTCAGAATCGTTTTTCTTATACAATGATATTATATCATTGAATTCAAATTTAACACCATCCATTACAGTGACCCACTTGTAACCTACCGTACAGCAGAGCGACATCCACTTATCCACCTTTTTTAATATGACATTTATAGGTATTTGGGGAATAATATAAAACATGTGGGAAAATCGATTACAAGTAAACTTGACGACAAATTGAAATCTGTTTTCAAAATATTCTTATCGCTTCAATAGACCAATTGGAATGTTTGACAAAAAACACGTCTAAAACACTATGTCGCGCATGTGTTAGACAAAAACAGAAAATCCACGGTATCGAATCCCCTTAAAACTTTAAAAGGTTATTAATGTTATCACATCCAGACGTAAGTACAACAATATTATAATACGGTATGTTATTATTGTTATCGACGTTCGAATACATCGTCATTTCGGGTAAAAAATTAATACATACACTATAAAAACAAAGAAAAAATAAAAACCAATATTATACCATTAGATTTTTGAGACACTTACCTGTTCGCCTATGATATACCATTTGAAAACGTTTCTCATCGCCAAACAAAAATATGAACCGTCAAAGTGAACACTATATTTGTGGACGAGTAGTCGACACCGGCGACCAGGGCAATGTTATAGAATATTATGTCGACCGTGGCGTTTAAAATGTTCAAAATTATTACTTGAACGCGGATTTGTATGAATTTGCATATTTATTCTGGTTGATCGTATGATATGCCAAGTGAGCACACAATTTGTTTCATGACATGACGATTTGAAAAATGAAACATTTTAGCGCATATTTTGACATTTTTCTATTTTGACTTATTTTGAGCTGTTTAGGGACATTTTCAGTTACCAATTTGTTTAGTTTTTTATTCTATAAATATCAATTTTATTTTATTTTATATTTTCATTTTAAATTGTGACTATGGATTTTTATTTTTTTCATCTGCCTTTGAAAAAATAACGTAGGAGCCTTCTAATAAATTTTCAAGCTTTTTTAACCAACAAATAAAATTTTATTGATATTTAAAGATAAAAAAACTAAAAAAATTGAAAACTGAAAATGTCCGTAAACAGCTCAATTGAGTCAAATTATTTTCGTGCATAGAAAATGATAGTATAAACATCCAGTCAAAATTTCATGTACCTATACGGTCATTTGTTTTAGAGTTGCACCAAAATCCAAAACCGATTTTCTCAAAAACAGATTTTGTGTAAAAATTCCCGTTTTTTAATTTTTCTATTGTTTTTCACGTCGTTTTTGAAAATTACTAGGAATTGTAACTAGATTCACTTTCCTATCAGAAAAGTTACTGTTGAAGAAAATCCAAGCACTTTTACTAAATGAGCACAAAATTTGTTTCATGACATGACGATTTGAAAAATGAAACATTTTAGCCCATATTTTGACATTTTTCTATTTTAAGGGCTTATTTTACAATTTTAATAGCATATTTCATCTTTTAGCGCATATTTCGATGTTTGTTTTAGTCATTTTTAAAATATATAGTATTATAATATAAGAAAAAAATATCATATTTTTATAGTTTTGATTAATATCAAAATAAACTAATAGGTATACTTGTAAGTACAAGTTACAAGTGTAGGTATAAACGGTTTACCCAAATATGACCTTAGATCGATAATCGTGGTTATAGAATGCATATAATAAGATAAAGATTTTAAAGACTAAAATTTGTTTTAGGATACATTGTTGATATAAATTGATTCCTATTTTTTTCTTATACATTAAAACTACCTACAAAAAAAAAAAGAAAGTACCTAAGTATTATTAATAGGGTTTGATAATTTTTTTGCTAATTTTTAGATTCTGAGCGGAGTGAGGAATGTAATGGTCTCACAATGATGTTTATTTCTTTTTTATTCCGTAAACACTTTTTATCCTTCTAAACTTGCTCAAAAGTATCAAGTATAGCATCTTTTTTGAAAGGAAATGTTCTTGAGCTGGTACTTTAAAGAGGTCATTTTTCGATTTTCGAAACGGTACTCGAAATAAAAGCGGTCAAAGGAGAAAAAACGTACGATTTCACGATTTTATAATATTAAATAATTACGGACGACGTCTTCTACCAGAAATATTGCTTCAAATGAAAAATGACAAGTGGTATTGTTGTATTTTGGATTTTGTTTCTTGCGTTAAAGTTCAGAAAATTTTAGCCATTTTTGTACTATTTATAGACATTTTAATTTAGGGAGTTTTTTGTTGTAACTAATTCTGTTAAAAACATTCGAAAAAACTTTAAATTTGGGTTGTTTACTTATAAACATTTGAGCGACTTATGAGCTGATATTTTATTTTCATTTTTATGATAATATTTCCTAATTATAATATTGTATAAATTACCTATTTATATAAATCGCTCTTAAGCTGTTCTTAAAACGCTTTGCTCATCACCATAGAAACGAATAAAATTAAATAAAAAGGATTCCCTCGTCCGCTCAGAATTGTTTTTTATCGAATGCAATCATTGCATTCAAATCGAATACAGTAAAATTATTCTATCCTGTCCACCACCGAAATGCGCTGACCTACTTTATTATGCGTATTTTTATTTTTTTGTGCATATTTTAACATTTTAGTGCACATATTTATGCATATTTATCACAAATTCATGCTCTAATTATTGCCAAAAGAATATTTTTGATGTTTCACATCTGCCGGGTGTCCCGTGACGGTTTAGTTTTTTTATCAAATGTTTTCGCTATAATTTTAAAATAATTGATACAATTTTCAAAATATTTTGGCTCGTTTTGTGATATTCATAGACATTTGAAATTTTCTTTCTTTTTAGTTTTAAATTCTACAAATTTCAATAAAATTGTATTCGTTGTTTCAAAATGCCTGCAAATGTAATTCCAAGGTTGCTCATATTTTTTTATAATAGCAGTCGCTAAATATTAAACATCCTTATTCCGAAAGATTTTTTTTAAAAGTAGTCAAAATACAAATTTTAATAACATTTATGAAAATCTCGAACATTTTCAAATTTACCGTAGGTAGTTAAAAATTGTTCATATTTATGCATTGGGAATTTATTAACAACAAGGATTCTCATAAACTGTACAAAAACAGATAACTGTTCGTACTGTAACCGACAAATCTAAAATATGTTGCAATCACGACAAATTATCGCGTTCGATCGCTGACCGTGGTTGGCGACGGTCGACCAGGCGCGGATCTAGAACATATTTACGGGGGGGGGGGGGAGGGGGGCATCTTATAAAATTTCGGCCTAAGTCTGATAAAAACATTGTACATACCATGTAAGCTAATAGACAAATATTATTATTTAAATCCCAGTTTATCAGTACAATAAAATATATAAAATTATTAGATAATTAATAATAAATGATCACAGAACAAAATCCTTTCGTCTTTTAAATAATTAGATAAGTAATATAAATTGTTTAATTAATAATGATACGTAATATATAATAAATAATAATTAATAATAAAATATAATAAATATTAAAAAATGATCACAGAACAAAATCCATTCGTCTTTTAGATTTTATGCAAATTCGTCAATTATTACTTCTTCATAGTCAATACTAATATCTCTATAACAATTAAGTAATGCAAGTCCATTTAAGCGTTCTTCGGATATTCTTGATGGCATCTAAGTTTTTAGTCGGCGAAGAGAAGAAAAATTTCGTTCCGCAGTTGCTGACGTGGCTGGTAATGTCAGGAGTATAAGAAAACAATTATAAATAATTGGAAAAGTTTCGGAATCACATCATGGCGAATCACGGCGAACGATGAAAACAGACACGGCCGAAACGCTATCGGCAAAACAATACATTTTATCGGCTACCGAAAATAGATATAATCAGTGGTGCATTGGTAAATATATTTATGGGTATACGCACCAATAAAATATTATGTATGTAACCTAAACGATTAAATTATATCATCGTATATATTATATAACGTTATTGCAGTTCAATTAGTACATAGTTTTTAACATTATTTTATTAATTTTTGTATAATGTAACAATAAAAAATAAAACAAAATCAACTCGAATGTCAAAAAAATTAAAATTATAATAACATTATTATTATAGGTACAATCTATAGAATTTTCCACAAAGATTTTTTGAATTCAATATTGGGTTTACTAAATTGAACTTAAAGTCTTAAAATACATTAAACACAACGCATATTGTTATATAACTTATATTCAATACCTACTTCAATTGATAAATAATTCATTAATACATAAATTCATTAATACGAATAACGTTTTTTTCCTATATGAAATATTAAATAAATTTTAAATCTTATTTGGTTTTCTGATTATTTTGGAAGCGTATACCCGTAAAATAAGATTTTACATTGGGTATACGCCGAAAATCGAAAATCTTCTGATGGGTATACGGCGTATACCTGTACCAATACACCACTGGATATAATAGAAAATCTACCAGTCTACGGGGGGGGGGCATGGCCCCTTGCCCCCCCCCCCCCCCCGCGCCCCTTGGATCCGCGCCTGCGGTCGACGTCGGTGTTTGCTTGTCACTCAAAATCCGTCGCATATTATCGTTATTTCGTCGTGATCCGTCGTACAAACGTCGTGCGGAGGTGTTGTACCGGACACGACCGTCACGTCCGCGTCGCCGTTCGGTACAAGGTCATCAGCTCGTTACCGCGGTTACCACCACGGAATAGAGATAATTAATACTGATAGTGTCTGATACCACCCCAAGATATATCTTAACTCGTGATACCACCAGCTAATCCGTAATCGTTGGGTAGCCTCTTGTGTTTAATTGTTTCTCCGGTTTCTTGTTTTTGTTTTCGTTAACCGTTTTTCGCGTCCGTGACGTCCTGCGTGTGACGACTGCGTTCCGTCGGTGTTCGTTTTCTCCATTCGCGTTGTCACTTGTCTACATTTTACCTTAAATTAACGGCGGTCGCAACGTCCGGTGAACCTCTCGTCACGCAATTCGGACGCGCGTCGTCGCAGGTGTTTGTTATTTTTTTTGCCCGCCAACGACGGGATTCACGTAACACGTCATCGTTACATTTTGTTTACAACGCTCAAATAATTGTCTGCCTACTTTTATGTTTCCCTGGGACATTCATCACAAGTAATTATTCGTTTGTTCGTTTTGTTTATCAATTATATCGATATTATTACAATTAATACAATTAATGTTATTACTGCTTCACAGACTGTTTGTACGACGGATTTTGAATGACAAGCAAACCGGCGCCAACGGTCAACGATCGCTTATAGTATATTGTTCCTGATTTTGGATGTAATAGGCGTTAAGAGGACATGATACCCACATGACGTGTTGTCTCCGTTGTACAAGTGCGTAACATAGCAAATTTACTCTCAGCAAATCACGCTTAGCTCTGTTAACTTATGAAATCTTAAGGCTCGGTCAAATAGAGAGCGTGCTGCCATGGTCTACGGGTGCGCTAACCGCGACGGGCAGCAGTCGGTTGGCAGACCGCTTTCTGTTTGACTGAGCCTTAAAGGTAAGATTATTATCTAGACAGCCTCTTGGGCTTTTTATCATATTTTAATTTTTAAGCGAGTTATGAGTACCTACTCTAAGACGTACAAATTACAATTTTAAAATACTCTTATCTCACTTTAAAATTAAAACATAATGAAACGCCCATGATGTTGCCTAGATAATAAACTTAAGTTAAAATTTTATAAGAGGTCAATTAACTCTAGTTTTTAAACTAACGGTGCTACACCTGTTCTGCTGAGCGTAGAATTTGCTATGTTACGCACTAGTAAGACGGAGACAACACATGCTGGTATCACGTCCTTTTAATCATAATATAAAAGCGTCCGGTGCCAATGTAATTTTATACCCAAAAATACGCTCTGCGGGAATAATTGTCCTGTTCTGTAGAATCAACCATACTTGATAGGTAATTTATTTTTTATCTTTAGGGTAATATTCTACAGGCCGCATCGAACTCCATTTTCAATATTGAATATTTTGATCTTAAACTTTATATGTCCTAAAAAATAATTGTAATACAATTTTAATGATAATTTTTTACAAATTATATTATACCATTGTTTATATTATACCATTGTTTAGGCGTTGTCATGACCAGTGCGACAGTGGATAACACGTTATTAACCAGTACAAAAGGCCATACCACAGGACTGGACAATCAGTTGCGTTGCCGTATTCGTTGTGTGTGCACCACGGTTAAAGCACTGTTTGCGTGCGTTTATGTTACCATTTTGTACCTACTGCACAGGCAAGTTGAGTTTAGTTTGTCACCGTCACTTCAACGTCGCTCCACTGTCATTTTGTCACCAGCATCACGGAGCAACATCAAAGCTGCCATACCCGCTCCGGTTTTTATGACCCATTATTATTGTTATTTGAATTATTATTATTGTTGCTAAATTAAGAGCCCTACGCCGGCCGGCACAATTGTGCCCCAGAATTAATTGTTTTATAAGTCTGCAAATAGTCGGCTGTTACCCGGCATAACACTCACACCATTAGTTTTATTTCAAGAGTTACCTAACATATTATACAGTCCACAATTACCGTAGTTTAACACACATAACATA
Organism: Metopolophium dirhodum; assembly: GCF_019925205.1. Taxonomy (NCBI): domain Eukaryota; kingdom Metazoa; phylum Arthropoda; class Insecta; order Hemiptera; family Aphididae; genus Metopolophium; species Metopolophium dirhodum. Next base: position 7,216,281 of record NC_083560.1, read on the forward strand.
GCAAATTGTACACTCAGCTTTGTTAGTTTTAAAATCATAGTGAAAATGATAAAACCTGATAAAATTTAAAGGTAAGATTATCATTTAGTGAACCTCCTAGGTTTTTTTGTAGATTTTAATTTTGAAGTTAGTTATGAGTATTTTAAAATGCACCAACAATTTACAATTTTAAAATACTTATAACCGTTTTAAAATTAAAATATTTAAAAAAACTGTATGAAGTTCACTAGATAATATTTTTACTTTTAAATTTTATAAGAGGTCAATTGACTCTAATTTTAAACTAATAGATCTAAATGTGGTCTATTGAGCGTACAAATCGCTATGTTAATTATAATAAAATGAAATATCTAAATTTAAAAATTAATATTATATTGGATAAGTAATAAGTATATGTACAGTATATTATAAATAAATTATAAGTATTGTACATACCTATGCAGTACCCACTTGTAATTCTAAATCAATAGTGTAAGCACCAGTGTTGGACAAATTACTATTGAAAAGTAACAAAATTACAATAGGTACCTTCTTGTTAAGTAAATTAAATATTTTCATTACCATATTGACTAGGTATGTCAAATCTACTAATTCTACTTGTGTGCACCAGTAGCAGTATTTTAGCTATAAAAAGTGTCAAATAATATTATTATTTACGCTAAGTTTCCTTATAAATCATAATTCATTTTATTTTTGATTCCGAGTTTCTACTAATAACATCAATTCCTGGGAAATGAATAATATTTTTTATTATTATTTAAAACTTGAAAACAAAAATTAAAATAGTTGATTTTTAATTTTATTTTCGTATATCCTAATTCCTAACCCCCTAAATGTTGTCTTACATTTTATATTCATAACTTATTTTAGCCTGGAGCACTCCGGTATGTCACAAATGAATCTACACGAAGCCAAGATTAGCCCAGGAGTTCCATTTTTCTCAAAAATGTATCAAAGTAAGAAGTTTCTAGTGATTCCCTATAATAATTTTATGTTTGTTACCAGTAGACGTTTTGACGATAAACTATAATTCAACCAGCATGATCAATGGAATAATGATTGAATTCAGTGACTTCGTTTTATGGTACAAATACATTGACAAAATGCATGGTACGCACCGCAATTCAACCACAGTATTTTTGTTGATCTTTTTCGTTTTTGACTTGCCATGTTTTATTGTCATTTCATTATAGAAATACACAATTTTAATTTGATCTCTTAATTTATATACATTTAATTATATTAAATATTTTATTTAAGATAAAGCAACAGCAGAAACGACTTTATAGATGTCAAGTATGTTCTAAATTAATTGTCCAATTAATTGCCTTGATCACATTGCGAAAGACCATAATCAGCCACCTCAATCAACCTCGAATGGAGTAAATGAAAAACTAAATATTTTAATAAATCTTCATGTCCTAATTATTTTATTATATTTTTAGGAAAGAGAAACTGAAGATTCTTGTCCGGTTACAACTAGAGTTATGAAACCGGAACCATCCACGATTCAAGAAAATATTCAGCAAGGGAGTCTCCTATAGATGAGGACAAAAATCAACAGGATTACAACAAAGGCACTGTCAATACAGATATGATGTTGAATGGCAACGTCTTCGCTCAAGGATCTGCAGATGTTAAAAAAAGAAGAAACTCCATACAGTGATAAAAAAAGTCTATGTAGTTTATGTTAGCCACATTCTATAATGATAATCCTTCAAACAGTGGGGGTTAGTTAAAACAAAGCTTAAGTTGTATAAAACTTAATTAATAGTTAGTAATCAATTTTATTTTTATAAGCTCCAGTTTTATAATTTAAAATTTCCCTTGAGGTTTTTTTTATATTTTCTTGTCAATATCTTTTAAGTGGCATAAATTAGGAGACTGTATTATTAATTATAATATTAGAAATTAAACCACTATTTTTTTTATATAAAAATTTTTTAGATGAGGAATATATTTAAAAGTGACACTTAAACAATTTGAGCGATTTTGGAACAGTTCTATTTATTGTTTTTTTTAAATTATACAATAACAGATAGTAAGATTTAAATTAAATTAACATAATGCAATGTTTAAAAAAGTTGCCTAACGGTAGTTAGTTTCTACTTACACAAAAGTAATTTATTGTTTTATATCAGTGATCTTCGAGGTGATCTTATAATATATTTTAACCATTTACCTAAGTAATAATAATATTCAATTCCCAATCATACTTGTGTTAAAGGCATTTTACAAACATCTAAATATAAATAAATTGTTGTCATAGTTTTTGTTAAGTCAATAATTATGACAACTTACATACTTTGCATACTGTAAAATATAAAAGTGAAATTCTATAATAGCTATTAAACATACATATATATTTATTAGTTGTTTTACTTTGTGCTATGAAAGAATGCATTCACTGTATTGTGCTTTCAAATGATTTACTCGAGCAGCTGCAAGGCCAATTTTCCTCTTCCAAGCCATCACCAGTTTCCGTATACATTGCAAATGTAACAAATACGCTATTACGCATGAAGGCAGTCAAATAGAGTGAGAATTATAGTTGTATTCTCTCATGGCGCAAAGTATGGTCATTTTTAATTTTGTTCATTATTTTTAAGCTATTACATCTTAAATTTGGAAGTTAAATATTAAATTACAATATTCAAATCATGAATCCAAAATTTGATATAGTTTCAATAATTTTATTTTAGTTTTTTAGTATACAAATTTTAAACTAAATATTAACCAGTCGTTGGTATCACTATGCAAAGTCCTGCCATTGGTATTGAGTGAGCGCTCACCTTTTTGTTTTTTCATCATTATTGATTATATAATGAACATAAAATATTGAAACCAACAAAAAATTATTCATAGTTAAATCTTTTAAAAAAAATGTTCTTACGATTTTCTTGATTATTAATTGTTAACCACTAAAAATAAATTTATAATTGTTTATACATAATTATATAACAGTATAATCACTATTATTCATCTTGGCTCCTTAAAAATAATAGGTCTGAGTTTACGAAAAAGTATTTGGTTGATCTATTGAGGGAGTATAACGCTCAATTTATGGTTATTGACAACATTGCATGTCGTATCTAATCAAGAATTATTCATAAAATTATTATATTTGCTAAAGTATATTTAAACATGTATCGATTGAAGGTTTAAATAGTATCAGATGAATCAAGTAATATATAAATAAGTGGCTCTCAAAATACTAACGAGGTGAGCGCCGCACTCACATCGCGACCACTGACGGGTTAAATAACATATATAGGTGTATAATATACACTATCAAACGAAAGTGTCAGTAATGGGTGGCTCTCCTCAAATTCATCAATATGGATAATCTATTTTCCTGAATCATATTTACTTATTGTGCTTTACTGTACAGAAATTATTAAATAATTGTTCATTTATTTAAAATTAATCTGTAGATTTTTAAATTATTATTTTAAATACAAGTTCTTTTAAATATGCATTTTGTCATAGTTTTTAAAGATTGAGCTCAATCAATAATTAAGACAACTTAATTACATCTAAATTTGCAAACTTTAAAAATGTAAAATATAATGTTAATATGATATAAAATTATATTTTATAAATTACAAAATCAATAAACATTTAATAAAATATATATATATCTTATACCTATTTAATAATAGTGGCTAAAATAATTATTTTTTTGTTTCTCAGTTTTAAAATTAATCATTTAATACTAATAATGTTATGGTTATGAGTAGAAATGTTTCAATTACGTTTAAGAGACAAGTTGAGAAATATATTATTATGCATTTATGTCTGAATCTTTGTCATAGTTTTAATAATCTAAGCTTAATTAAGAATTAGGGGGACATAACATTATAAAATTACTATTATAAAATTAAAATATTGTAGTATTATAAGAAAAAAAAATTAAAATATATAATCTCAAAAAAATTAATTGTTTATTAATATCTAGAATTATTAATATTTGTTTATTATTTCCCAAATGTAAATGATAGGTTACTATACTGAAGTGTATTTTCTCAAGTGTACACTGCTATTAGTTTTAAGACAAGTTAACGCATATGAATATGTTCAAATCATTGTCATCATTTTTATAATTTTTGTTAATTTTGATGTTAGTATCCTCAATAATCATTTTCAATTGCAGAAGTCGATATAACTTTTAAGGCAAGTACTGAGTAGTAGTACTTAGTAGACTATAGTATCTTATAAAAAATTATTAAATAATAGTTAATTTATTTAAAATTAATCTGTAGATTTTTAAATTATTATTTTAAATATGCATTTTGTCATAGTTTTTAAAGTTTGAGCTTAATCAATAATTAAGACAACTTAATAACATCTAAATTTTCAAACTTTAAAAATGTAAAATGTAATGTTTATATGATATAAAATTATTTTTTATAAATAACAAAATTAATAAACATTAAATAAAATATATATATATATATATTGCCTATTTAATAATAGTGGCTAAAATTATTATTTTTTGTTTCTCAGTTTTAAAATTAATTATTGAGAAAATTTAAGTTAAAATTAAAATTTAATCATTTAATACTTATAATATTGTTATGAGTAGAAATGTTTGAATTACGTTTTAGAGACAAGTTGAGAAATATATTATTATGCATTTATGTCTGAATCTTTGACATAGTTTTAATAATCTAAGCTTAATCAAGAATTTGGGGGACGTAACATTACATTAAACTATATTTGCATACAGTTGTAAAGTACTAAAATTAAAATATTGTAGTATTATAAGAAAAAAAAAATTAAAGTATATAATCTCAAAAAAATTAATTGTTTATTAATATCTAGAATTAGTAATGTTTGTTTATTGTTTCCATATGTAAATGATAGGTTACTGAAGTTTATTTTCTCAAGTGTACACTGCTATTAGTTTTAAGACAAGTTAAATGCATATAAATATGTCTAAATCTAGTTTCAATAAATTTAGTTTAATCCATGAGTGTTTTAACTTTAAACTATGTTCACATATTGTATTATTGTAAAATAAAAATCTAAATGTAATATGTAAAAAAATGTAAAAATGAAAGGAATAAAATATTAAATCAATTTGTAGGTAGTAATTAATTATTTTTAATATGTTATATGCTAAATTGTTTTAGTTGATATTTTATAATAATATTATATTCACAATTTTGATTTAAACTACTGTTAATATTTTTGAAATTAGTTTATTATCATCTAAATATGCATATAAGTCTTTGTCAAAGTGTATAATCAGTAATTATGTAATTGTTGTAACTTAAATAGATTTTTACATGCTGCAACAAAAAATATTATATGTAAAAAGTAATTCATAATTTGCAATTTTATTATTAATTTATTATTCAGTGTCTGTACGCTATAATATTAGATTTTACATTAATTTTAAGTTCAAATTTAATTTTGTTCAAACTCATAATTATTTGTATTACAATTTCATAAAATCTATAATTTATTAACAGAACTCAATTAGTTAAAATAAATAGTACCTATAGTAATCCTTTAATAGTAACTCGTGGTGTACCGCAAGAAACAGTCCTAGGACCATTATTGTTTATAATATTTATAAATGCCTAAATAAACGCTATATGTTAAATGAATTGGTTTTGTAGACGATACTGTAATATTCATGTCTGATAGTTATATGATGAACAATATTCTAGGGTAAAAATGTATGTAATGTCAAATCATGGTTTGGTATTAACTTATTGGAACTAAATCTAAGTAAAACTAAATATATGCACTTCAGAATTAATATTGCAAATCATATATTAAACATGAGAAAATAATATATGTTCATTCATCTTCCTGTACTTACTCGAACTGCAAAGTATTTGGAGATCATAATTGAATATGTAAATAAATGCATGTAAATTAATAAATATTAATGCGATAATAGGCATTTTAGTATATTACAAATGCGTTGGTAGAAAAAAAACATATTAAAATCATAATATAGTATATAACACCTTTAAGATCATAGCCTATGCCATATATATATTTTAATTTTAGCCAATGGGTAATTAAGGCTGGCGAAAGAGAACCATTTTTATGGCGTTGGATTTAGGAAATATTCTATTTCCATTTATCCATTGTGAGTGATGTGTGACTGTGTGTATAGTGAGTAGTGACTGATCATTAATGTGCTTATAAGTTCCCCGAACACTTAATGCTAAGATTCTTGGAAATCTGTCATGTACCTACTTACGCGCAGACACATGTAACTATATTTTAAGGTCAAAAAAGTTTCAACATGAAAGACCCAAAAGCGGAAGAAAAATTCCGATTTTAATTCCTTATTCTCTTTTCAAAGTTACGTAGGAAACGGATTTTTGAATTTTTCTATTGTTTGATTAGTATAGTACCAATGAAATTTTTCAAAAATCACCTTTACTTGGGTGATAATAAAAAAATAAAAAATCCATTTCCTACATTACCTAGAAAAGAGAATAAAGAATTCAAATATTTTTTTCAAAATTAAAATGGTATAGTATAATTTCTTTTCTTCCGCTTATTAGTTTAAATTCACAAAAAAAAAGACCTGCTTCCAACAGTCTTAATGATTGTGATCTGTATATCAAATTGTGTTACTATACAGTAAAGACATCAGACAATATAGATTCTGAGCAAAGCAATAAATGTATTGATTTTACAATGAAGTGTGTTTTTTTTTTATTTTTTTTTATTTTTGTGTCTGTCATCACCGTTTAGGACAGTAAAAGTGCTTGGATTTTCTTCAACAGTAACTTTTCTGATAGGAAAGTGGATCTAGTTGGTTTTTTTTTTGGGGGGGGGGAGTCAAAAGTAAAATGTTGTCAGTAGTTTTCAAAAGCGAAATAAAAAACAAAAGAAAAATTAAGGAAAAACGGGAATTTTTACGCAAAATCTGTTTTCGAGAAAATCGATTTTGGTTTTTGGTGTAAATCTAAAACAAATGACCGTAAGGACATGAAATTTTGACTGACTGTTTATATTAGCATTTTCTATACACCATACAATTTTGAAAATATTTTGACTCTTTTTGAGCTGTTTACGGACATTGTCAGTTTCAGTTTTTCTTAGTTTTTTTTTCTATAAATATCAATAAAATTTTATTTGTTGATTAAAAAAGCTTGAAAATTTAATAAAAGGCTCCTGAGTTATTGTTTCAAAGGCAGATGAAAAAAATTAAAAATCCTTAGTCACATATTTTATTTATAAGCATTTAAAGTCCAAATTTTGACAAAATACCTACGGAAAAATCACGAAAATTAGCAAATTATTTTGAGTTGAGAATTCATAAAAATTTTTCTTTTTAAATCTAAGATTTGAAAATGTAATATAACATTACTCATAAGTTTGTTTAACTTTATCAAAAAAAAAAATGTCTACAAGAAACTTAAATTAAATTTTTATGAGCGTCTGAAATTTATATTTTTACAACATTTGATATTCACTCGATTTCTCATGTAACAATTTTCTTATTTAATTGTAATTAAAAAACGAATGACTGTAGATACTTGAAAATTTCACTGAATGTTTATATTAGCATTTTCTATACACCATAAAATTTTGAAAATGTTTTGACTCTTTTTGAGCGGTTTACGGACATTGTGAGTTTTCAATTATTTTAATTTTTTTTTCTATAAATATCAATAAATAAAATTTTGTTGGTTAAAAAAGTGTGAAAATTGAATATAAGGCTCCTGATATATCGTTCTAATAGCAGTTGAAAAATATTAAAAATACATAGGCACAATTTTTTTTTATAAGCATTTAAAGTTCAAATTTTGACAACATTAATCAAATTTATAATTTATTAATTATTTTGTAGTTAAAAATGTATAAAATGTTTAACTTTTATGGCTAAGGATTAAAAATTTAAAACAAGGCTCCACGTAAATAGGTTATATATAAATTACTTTATTCACAATAATATCATCAAATATACTTGGTAATATCATAGGCTGACTGACCGTTTTCGCTCAGAATCGTTTTTCTTATACAATGATATTATATCATTGAATTCAAATTTAACACCATCCATTACAGTGACCCACTTGTAACCTACTGTACAGCAGAGTGACATCCACTTATCCACCTTTTTTTTATATTTATTGTGGTTTCAAAATATTTAATGATATTTTCAGTAAATATTGAAAAATGTATTAAGTTCAAATTCGGAACAGTTTAACCTTTTCTGATTAACCCAAGACTATTATAGTTGTTAAATATTTAACTAATTTAGAGGAGAGACCAAACAAATGTTGAAATTGTAAATTAAGGAACACCTTATTGTATGTGTTAATAGACAAAAAAAAATTCCATTTTTGGAGGGTAACAATAATTAAATTTGTGGTTCAGGGACCGGTTTGATTCGTATTTCCCGGGCCGCAAAAAAAAAACGCCAATCCTCCACTGGTTACTACTGTCACTATTACTGAGCAGTGCGCAACAGTGCATCTTGATAGCCAAAATCGTCGTTCGTTAACACTTCCGCGTGTGTGATATTTGATAAATTTGATGATGCAGATGAGACATTAGGCAATGGCGGTTTAGGCACCACACTTTTGGTTTCTCGCTGCGCCTCCCTATGTAATTTGTTCATTTAATTCATCAATCACCTAATGAAAACAATAAAATATTTTCAACTATTGTGTCAAAAATTGTTATTGGTTTTTTCATATCACCTAATCGCGGCGATTCGAACACCACCAAATTGTTGTTGTGGTAATTTACTACAATACTGTTACGCACCCACGTATTAAGTAGTCATATATTAACTATGTACAGCGCGCCGCACGTCTCTAATAATATTTGACACTATAACTAATAAGGCAATTAGTATGGTATAACATGCGGAGGTCGTTGCAAAAGCGTAGAGAAAACAATCAAACTATATAGAAGGTGTCTTCACACTTATCTTTCCTGGAAAGCCAACACCCATACGCAGGATACGAGTCGACCAGCATACCAAATACGAGACCCGAACTCTGTCTCATGACCGAGCTTAGCCACTATACTACCAACCACCCACTCCAAAGGACACAATCATATATATAGAAGACTAGGACAAGAGCTCTTCAGACGGTTAGGGACATTCAGCAGTGGCGGCGCGAAATTGTGGAGACTTTGAAGCATATTGTATAATTTAAATATTTTTAACACCGCACCATTTATTGAACCAAAATTAGCAGCAGGGGCCATTAATAATTATTAATTATAATATTTACCATGATATTTGTGTTGAGGTCCTACGATTATATATATATTTATACACCCACCCACCCATTTCAGACATGAAGCGATTGCTTCAAATAATCCTATATCCCGCCGCCACTGACATTCAGAGTCAGGTCGTAACACCACTCACAGTTTAAATTCTATCTTAAAGAGTCGTAACACCATCACTCTTTTACACCATATACATTGTAATTTTGTACTACGTTAATAAACATTCATCATACCTAGTACATCGCGTATTTCATTTCTGCGTTATACATATATCGACGTCGGTTGGGACGTAACAATACTACTGCTACTCAGTAAACTCTCTTGGCTTTGCCAACTCCCGAATGGCAATCTATAGTCGACCTTGTTAACGGTCCTTTACAAAACAAGAATTAACAAAATATCACAATATTTTTTTTTATAAATGTAAGAAATTAGTCATAATCACGAAAATGTGCATACTATTTTGTGTCAGAAATTCATAAAAAAATTTACCTATCTAACCTCAACCTAACCTATCCACATTTTTAAAACGTAACACAAAGCTCAGATTTTATAGCACTAAAAATAACTGAAATACTTATGTGCTATAATATTACACGAAAAATAGCAAAAAAGAAAATTAATTTTTAAAAACTTTAATTCATTAATGTGGCTCTAAACGATAGGATTTTTCATTCATTTAGACATATAAGTTGGCGAAAAAAAACACACTTCTAGTAGTCCAATTTTAATTTTGAATTCGATAGCCTCTTTTCTATATTTTGTAGGAAAACCTTTTTCTTTTTTTTCTTTTGTTCGCGCTTTAAACCGCAAATTAATTTTGAGAAATTCGGAACCGTAATACTGTAGTAAACCCAAAAGCCATTATATTATTTTAAATAAAATAAGTAAAATAATAAATTATACTTAGTATAATTTATGAGTAGAAACGTAGGTATTAATATAATCCTAAGTAACAGGAAACATAGAGCAAAAGTGAAAACAACAAGTTGTTTTACCGAGTCACAAAATAGTGCAATTCAACAATATTAGGGATGTATTAATACCCACAGCTATAATACGATATTAAACAATATCACGTAGAATAAATTATACATTTAGTATAATTTATAATGGGTAATGTAGTGATATGCAATATAAATAGGCCTAAATAACAGGAAGCGTGGATCAGAGGTGAAAACAACAAGTTGTTTTACCTACTCCCATCATAATGCAATTTGACATTACTAGGGAAGTAATATTAGAATATAGATATCACGCCACCAATACGTCATTGTTAGAATCCGCATAGATACGGGTAGAGCACCTACTATTACTTAGAAGATAGTCAGCCATCGTCGTAGGTCTATCAAGCTTACGACAGTGCTTATAGCAGTGGCGTAGCGTGAGTTTTAAGAAAGTGTAAGCAAAAAACTTATGTATTGGAAATTTATTAGTAATTTTACAGTCAACTACATTTAATTGGTAAAAAATATATACAATTCCTTTTAACTTTATTTTATAACTTATAACAATTTATGTACAAATTTTACGATGCTTTAAATTATGAAAATTGTTCAAATCGTTCCAAACATTGGATCCATGTGAAAATAAAAGACAAGGCTAGCGGTATAATTTTTGAGTATTTTGATAACCAGATAGCCATTTATTTGAATCGTAATATGATAAAATAGTTAAAATACCGGAAATTTCTTTTACTTTTTGTTTTTAAATCTAAAAGTTTTGGAGTTGGTCTACTATTATTTATAATATTCTGTTTTTCAACATAAGTATATGATCCAAACGATTTTACTGATAATTGTTGAATAATGCATTTACAATAATTATTAATATTATTAATATTTAAATTCGCACATGAAGAACAACATGAAGGCAGATCCATTTCGATTGTAAAATAATTAAATAAGTGTATACAATTTATTATAGATCTATATTCTATAACATACTAACACGAACATAATAATGCAAACAGATACAAATGCACACAGCCACCGATTATCGCCTTATCGGAAATAAAAATAATAATAAACCGGTTGGTACTGTGGTGTATGCAAAATCATAAGTGTTTACAAATTGTATATAAATACGAGCCCCCCTCTACGACATTGTACGTAAGTCGTGTCTATTAGCTCACGTAAGCAGTTTCAGAACATGTTACACGACGGCACAACGCGTCAATACCAAGTGTTAATAGAATAAAAATAGATTTTCCAGTTTTTCCACCATCGTACGCAACGGCTGACGACGATGACCAAAATATGGTTGTGTTCGTTGAAATTGTTATCTTACATTCTAAACATATTATTATTTATTATTTTTATTATTGTTGAAACTAAAAAAAAAAAATAATCAAAGATTTAATTGGAATTGTAATTTGTTATTATAACAACATTAATATTAACTTATTTTCCCATTTTTTCAAGTGTAAGCAGTGCTTACAGTGCTTACATGCACTCTACGCCCCTGGCTTATAGTTATTTTGTAATTCAAACTTGTAATAATAAAAGTGTTATTAATTATTTACCTATCTTTCTCAACCACGATTCAAGACGACAACGAACGTGCTACGTCGTTTAAATAATTATTGTATTAGTGTTCAACGTGTCCTTCACGGCGATCACTACAATACGTAAACTAACCAAAATTTTCCAAAATCTGTTTCCTACGAATCTTGCAAAAGAAGCTAACGAATTCAAATTATTTTTCAAAATTGAAATCGGATCACTATAAATATGTTAATATTGTTCGGTAGCTTTTTAGCATAATTCATTGTTGCGTGTGTACAACAATATTTTTCGAGAGTGCTTTTATTTCGTTGACTTGTGCAGGCGCGTAGGTATTTGTGCTATGGAACATATATTGTTATAGTCGTCCTGTCAGCCGGCCGATATGAAATCTACACTGTTCAGGCGCGTATCCAAGAACTTTTTAATGGAGGGGGGGGGGGTTCAGCAAATTTAATGTTATCACTCTTTACTTCATTGTAAAAATATAACATAATATTATTTTGAAACAATTAAATTAATCTAAAAAAAAAATAATTTTATATAATGTTAAATAATATTATATTTTATATTGTTATGTAATCGTAATCCTCTGTAGTCTATACTATTTGAAATAAAATGTTCAAAATATCTTACCACGATGAAATGTTTGGACGTCTACAGTCTGCTATTATAACTTGCAAGGTGGAATGATTTCAAATTAAAATAAAACAAATACAATATAGCCAATAGGTATGACATCAGTGGCGGACTGGGAGAAAAAAACAGCCCGGGAAAATCATAATTTTGAAGGCCCTCACTCTTCAGTATACTAACAGCCCTTTATATAATATATATATATATTTTTTGTAAACACAATTGAGATTTTACATTTTTTAATATTTTAATTGATTGATATAAAACAAAATAAAATAACTATTTTAAATTTGTTAGTTAGAGTTTATCTAAAATAATTTTTACGTATATTATTTAAACTACAATCAATTTGATTTTAAGGGGGCTGGAGCGTGATTTATTTTCGGTTGAAAACATAGCTCATGACTTCAATCACTACGCCCCATATAATATTCTGATATTAATTTAGAAAGCTGATTTGAATTTATTACTAAATTATCTATGCTTTTACAATTTTATTTTTCTGATTTTTATTTTTTTTTTACCTAGAAATTTACTAACAAAAATAGTAAGAATAGATCATATTCATATAATTTCAAATTTAAATACATTGATGTAGAATATGAAAAATGTGCGACAGTTAAAGCATAGAAAATTTAGAGGAGAATTCAAATCTGCTTTCAACATTTAAATACTGAGCGTAGTGATTGAAGCACTGGCAGTATTTTTTGAAAAAAAATGTTTGTCGTGTTATAAAGTAATATTTGGTGACTTGTGCGTGCGCGGTGGTAAAATTACTGACGCACATATCCTGTCACCATGATGCCCCTAAACAACGAAGTCGGTACTATGAATTACACACACTAATGTTCATTTACTTTCAACACATTCACTAGACCTGGCCATATAAACTGAAATATAAAATGCCTAGTTTTCACTCCCTAAAATCCACGATCCAGCCCCCTTAATAATATTACACCCGGTGTGCAATTGAGTGACTTAAACTACTAAGTGATATTCTGTTTAGATCTCAAATTTGACTTCCCCGGTCTACGAGTAGTTAAATATAATGCGACATAATTGATGTTCTATACCTAGTATATAGTCACATATGTGATTACCTTGTGCAGTTTTTAGGTAGTTTATAAAATATACAATAGAAGGCTTTATTGACTTCCTACAGTAATTACATTTTGATATCGCATATGTACCATCGCTCAACCTGACGTTTGGCATCCATGTCGCATCTCAGAGAAGTAAATATAGGCACTTGTTTGTAACTTCACGAGTATCAGTGGGATAGCTATGTGACTTATATTACATGGGATTTCGCACACCGGACATGCTTTTACTTATTAGATAATATTTTAGTTTATAATTTCCCAATAATAATATTAATAAATATATATATTTTATACGAGCAGCGGCCCACCGGGAAATTTCCCGGTATCCCGGTCGATCGGTCCGCCACTGTATGACATAACTAAACGATATCGAATGGAGTAAAACAGCGAGACACCATTACACCAACAACCAACTAGTAACTACTGCAGTTTTACACAATAACGTGCATGTGTTAAATGAGCGGCGTGCGCAATAGCCACGATGTTGGAACGGGGTCGCCGCCAAAATCATGGAAGCTCCAAGTCGCGCGAGATGTCGAAGCTCCGCGCGAGTGTCAGTGGCGTAATTAGGAATTTGTCCGGGGGGGGGGGGGGGGGGGGGAATATATATTTTTTTACAAACGAAATATTAAATTTTCAAGTACATTGGTGAGTATAATATAATATAATATATAATATTATGAAGGCTCTGGGGGGGATCTATCCCCCTCATCCCCCCCTTAATTACGCCCCTGCGCGCGACGCGTTCCCCCTCCGAAGTTACCGCGCCCGCCGTCAACGGCCGGCGAGCCGTCGCGTACTTTGCAAATGTTTTTGTCTTTGTCCATCGGCTGAACGTGGCGCAACGTCCGCGCTACCGTTCTCAAGAAAAAAATAAAAATTCGCCTGTTTATCCGTCGGGTCCGTCGTGATTGACGAAATTTTCATTTCATTTCGCGTTCCACGGGCCATCATCGTCGAGCGACGAGCCGAAGATATTGGTCGGCACCACGGATCGCCGCCGTCGCCGAGCCACGTAGCCGCTAAGATTAGTCAGGTCTATCATTTGTTTTGGCCCCACGTGTCAGTGGGCTATATATTATATACAGTAGAAGCCGCTTATTAGAAACACGGATTATATTGATACAATCGCGTTATTGAAACAAAATTTACCGGGACGGATCGCCCGTATATTAGAACATTTAAAATAAATCGGATTATTGAAACATTACATCGGTTATTTGAAACAATTAGGCGAAGGTCAGTTGACATAATATACACCGGTTATCCTGAAAAACCAGTCGTTCTCTCGGATGAAGTTTATGGCGATTGGGTTGATGTGGACTCACACCTCGATGTGGCAGAGATTCAAACAGAAGAAGAGATTTGTAATGTGGTAATGAATCCTCAAACAATTGAACGGGCCAATACTGACGATGAAGAAGAAAACAGCGAGACACCCCTGGCACCGCCATCAAACAAGGAAATTGTAGAAGCTTTAGCCTTTAAGTGTCCTCAGGAGAGCTGTTCAGCACCGTGTGGATGAAATAGGTTTTGAGCAGCATTATTCATATGAAAATATGGTTATGGAGTTACTTGACGCAAAAAAACAAACTTCGATCGATAAATATTTTAAATAATATAGTAAGATAAATATTTTAAATACGAAAATCGTAATATACATATACATACATAGTTAAATAAATACATACATAAATCAATTTTCCGCGTATTTTTCATTTTTTTTTTTTCATAGTACAAATCTAACAAATCGCTTATTAGAAACAATCAGTTAATTGACACATTTCACTTTGGTCCCAAAGTGTTTCTAATAAGCGGCTTCTACCGTATTATAATTATTGTTCACCAGCTGTGGTATTTAGTGTTAAGTTGATATTACTATTTTGGGCGCCCGTTAATTAAATTATTTATTTATTGCCAATATACGTGTTTCCGACCCTAAACTTTTAACTATATACTGTACAAATTGATTAACCTGTCCCCGCTCCAGCCTTCAACACTTAACGCAAGTCGTTGCCGACAACCGCACAATTCGTAGGATCGATACCGGCGTTTACACATCTAAAATAAACTTTAAATACAGACAACGATCGGGACCAGACGACCGATTCAGCGAGCCGAATTAAAATCGACCGTCATAATATAGTAAACCCGAATACGTTCGCAAGCAAAAATTATCAAAGTACATAGTAGATAATATTATGATCATATTATTATGACTTATATACTTGTATGCATATAGCATGCGCGAGTGCGCGTGTGTGTGTATAATACGTTTATACAAAACTTTTGATATGATATACATAAGTCAAAATTCTAAAAATATAAAATGTTAAAGAAAAAACCGTGTTTTATATAAATGTTAATACGTTAATAATTTACTATCTCAGGTTCGTGGGGGGATAACTACACACTAATAATCATTATTTACGACTATAACACGTAGATTAGAAATTGCCTAAATAAGTAGCCACTATACGAGCCGCCTTAAAAAATTATTTGTATGGAGAGGACGACTGACTGAAATATTTAATTAATGTAACCAATAAGGGGTCATAATAATATACTGTTGGATGGGCCGGGCTACCTACAAATATATGTATAATAATATGAAACGTAAATGTGGGTATTTTCTTATGAATCCACATAAATGATAAATTGTTTCTACTATTTTCCAGTCAACATAGACGATACTTAAAAAAATACGAAATAAATTATTGTGTTATGCATATTAACAATATAAAATATGAAAAGATGGGAAAATTAAATTTTGTATTTGCCGATATTGTAAATACCTATTCTAAGAAACCGTCATCTGTCGAACTTTAGTATAGGGTACCTACAGTCGCATAGGCGCAACTAGGGGTCAAACACTGCAGGGGGTGCTAAAATTATGTAGAAAACACACACCCCCAAATACCGTATTTCAATTTTATAATTACTATAACCATTCCTAAATGCACCGTAATGGACACTAATATTCAAGTAAATCAGCAGTAATATACCTGATAAGTACATAAGGTATAATATATTATTTAGGTGATAAAAACAGTAAACTGGAAGTGTAAACGGATAAAAAAAATGTGGTCAAGTGGGTACCGAATTGTTAGAAGAATTTACGAGAAAATGCTAATATAAATATCTGGTGAACATTTCTTGAGGTTATTCAATTTGGAAATACAACAAAATCTAAAAAATCTATTAATGGGAATTCGATTTACCGCTGAATATCAAATATCGTAACAATTATAAGTTCAAACACACCTAACAAATTTATGTTCCGATTAAGTGTACGTTTTATTTTCATAGGTAGAAAAACTTATGTGAAATATTTTATTAGATTCTGAGCGAAGCGATGAATGTATTGATTTTACAATGATGTGTGTTTTTTTTTTTATTTTTGTGTCTGTCATCACTTTTTAGGACAGTAAAAGTGCTTGGATTTTCTTCAACAGTAACTTTTTTGATAGGAAAGTGAATCTAGTTGGTTTGGGGGGGGGGTCAAAAGTAAAATGTTGTCAGTAGTTTTCAAAAGCGAAATGAAAAACAAAAGAAAAATTAAGGAAAAACGGGAATTTTTACGCAAAATTTGTTTTCGAGAAAATCGATTTTGGTTTTTGGTGTAAATTTAAAACAAATGACCGTAGGGACATGACATTTTGACTGACTGTTTATATTAGCATTTTCTATACACCATAAAATTTTGAAAATATTATGAAAATAATTTTGAACATTTTCTGTTTCCATTTTTTTTGGTTTTTTTTTCTATAAATATCAATAAAATTTTATTTGTTGGGTAAAAAAGCGTGAATATTTAATATAAGGCCCCTGATATATCGTTCTAATAGCAGTTGAAAAATATTAAAAATACATAGGCATAATTTTTTTTTATAAGCATTTTAAGTTCAAATTTTGACAACATTTATCAAATTTTTAATTTGTTAATTATTTTGTAGTTAAAAATGTATAAAATGTTTTTCTTATACAATGATATTATATCATTGAATTCAAATTTAACACCATCCATCACAGTAACCCACTTGTAACCTACTGTACAGCAGAGTGACATCCACTTATCCACCTTTTTAATTTATAATTTTTAAAAACAAAAAAACCCGTATTTTTAGAAATTTCAATAGATCTAAAATGCAGTCTTAAAATTCGACTCAGAACAAGCATAGTCTTATTAAAATTTTGCTAATGTCATTGTAGGTAGCTAACCTAACCTATAATAGGTTTACTTTTAGGTGCCTACTACGGTAAAATAACTACTTATATTAATTTTAGCCGTAAAAAATGCATTTGAAAATGTCATTGTGTGTAAAAATATAATAATATATTTTAAAAGCTTCAAGTACACACGGTTAATATTTTTAAAATATAACACAAAACTAAAATCGTTTTTCTTCGTTTAAATATCTAAATTCGTCAAATTTGAACATCAAAAACTAAAAAACACTACGTTTTTATATTTTTTGGTTACAGAATGACCTACTTATCTGGAATCTTGTTTTAAATTTTCAATCCTTAGCTATAAAAGTTGAAAATTTTATAAATTTTTAACTACGAAATCGTTTTTAAATTTTAAATTTGATAAGTTCTGTCAAAATTCGAACTTAAAATGGTTATTAAAACAATGTGTTACATTCACTTTCCCATCGAACAAGATACTGAAGTTGAAAATCGAATCATCATTTTGACTATTTATCGTGTACACATTATTTAAATTTTAACAAAATAAATAATTTTATAATTGTAAAATCAATATAATATTCATCGCTCCACTCAGAATCTTATACTGTATATAACATTTTTTAATTTATACTATTTATTCATTTAAAAGTTTTTTATAATAGACATTTTAAGTTCAAGTTTGGATGAGATTATATATTTAAACAAAGAATAACAATTTAGTTATTTTGTAGTAATTTCAAAATATGATTTTTGAATACTATAGAAACTTTTAAAATATATTATTACATTTTTTCAGCAAAAATCAACTTAACCTACTGTAGAACTAATGCCCAATACTAATTAATCAAAATTAAAATTAATTACTTAAATCAAAATAATATCAAAAAATATACTTACTTAGTAATATTATAGGCTGACAAACTGTCTGCGCTTGGTTTTGTTTTTCGTATGCAATGTTTTATATTATTGAATTCATATTTAACACGTCTGATTGCGCCGGGGACGGAACAATAGATAGCCCGTACGGCCCGATCGCTAATTACTTCGTGCGCTGTACTCACACACCGACCGACCTGTGTATAGATGTGTATGTGTGTGTAGCGACTCAAAGGAAGTGGACGGGGTCGCCGAGCAAGACCAGAGAGTGCTAGTGTGTGGGTGGGTGTGTAAATGTGTGTATATTGTGATGTGTGTGCTTAAAGAATATTGGACGGGTACCTAACCCAAATTAAGTAAATGATAAACAGTTGTTGTTGAGTTGCTGTATAATTCACAAATTTAATAATTTTGATAATACACAATATTAAATGGCCCTGCTGGCCCAACAGAATAAAAACAATAATAATATAATTAATAATGTGTACCTAACTCACAACTTAGTCGGTGCACTGCTGGCCAGCTGCAATCACCCGTGCTTGTATAATAATTTGATTATAGACAACAACAATAATAAGTTAACACGATTTACACGAAATAATAAAAATATAAAATCACTGGCTATCGTGCCAGACAATAATTTAAATAGCTATAACTAATTACAGCCCGTATGGGTAAACAATAATAATACAACAACACAAATACGATTTAAGTTATGATCGCACTCGTGACAATATTATAACATAATAATAATATTTGAAATAGCCCGACGATTGGCGACGTGGTATATATCAACAGAAATACAGAATAATAAAAATATGCAATCGGCTATTAGAGCCGGCGCTAACAATCTAGATTCTATTATAAAATAAAAAAAACAGTATGATATCTGGCTATTCGAGCCAGATCACAATATTATATAAAAACAATATATTTTCATATTACAAGGCGATTCGCGCCTGCAATATAATATAGGTCGTGTCGACTGTGTGCGACGAACGAACGAACTGAACTCACTGCCGCGCCGCGCCTCGACCTTGCTGGACAATGCCCGGTCGCGGCCTAATCTAAATATTATGTAATAACTGTATAACTTATATAATAATCTTAATAATAACTATGTGTGGTAGGTCGGTGGGTACATTGCTATTACGTCCATTACAGTGACTTCTCTAGATACCTAATGTAGGTACATCAGAGCGTTACCCACTTGTCCATTTCTTGTACAAATATACCATCTTGAGTCTTGACATACAAAATATGCTTACAATTTTAATTTTAATTCATATTTTTTAGTTAAGGGGGTTAGGGCCACGGGTTAAGCCGAGTTTGGAACTATAAAATTTAATATGGAGCTAACAATGATCGATGGAAAGGTATATAATAAACATATATATATATTATTAATTAATTTTTTTTTTTATTATTATTTGTTAATAGTCTAAAAACAATTTAATAGGTTTGCAATGCAATAACTCAAACGTCATCTATGATATGTTACGTGTGTGGCACAAACATTTCAGAAATGAATAATTTGAGCATAATAAAACAAAAAGCAGAAGTAGAATCTACATTTAAGTACGTATTTTAATTATATTATCGGAATTAACATAACTGGGTGGTTAAAATAATATTTTGTTTTATTATATTTTATTTTATTTTTTAGATTTGGTTTATCAACGCTATACGCGTACATTAGATTTTTTGAATGTCTTCTACATGTATCGTATAGATTGGATTTCAGAGAGTGGAAGGTAAATTTATAATTTACTTAAATCATTAATATAAAAAATAAAAACAATTTTTTTAAAATTTTTTTTTTAATCTTAGGCAAGCAAGAAGAGTGGCAATGACATAAAAATGAAAGACAGGAAAACTAAAATTCAAGACGATTTTCGGAAAAGGTTAGGTTTACTTGTTGACGTACCAAAACCAGGATTCGGAAGTAGTAATGATGACAGCAAGACGGTTTTTTAAAAACCACAAAATATCATCTGAGATAACTGGTATAGATGAAGATTTAATTATTCAGTTTTACATAATCCTTCAATGTTTATCGAGTGGTCATAAACTTAATTTTAAAAAGTTTGATAGATTTTGTTGGAAAACAGCAGAAATGTACGTACAGTTATACCCTTGGTATTACATAATAATACAAAGCTAATCAGTATACATACGCCAAAATTTTAACACCCAATAATAATACATGACAAAGTGCCTAGCAATACACTAAGAGATTATAGTTGAAAAAACAAACCAATTGTAGCGAGCTGTGACATTTTAACTATTTATCTAAAAATAAAACCTACTAGGCGGTAGATCAAAGTAATCGTATATAGTAAGAACCGCGTAATAATTACGTTAATAATAAAACTAGCAGATGCGCTGCCATATTACCTAAAATATAACACTAATTTAGGCGGTGTAAATGCGTATACAATATAATCGTATATTATAGTACGCGCCGCGTAACATTAATAGTAATAGCGTCCGCGCTGCGTGTGTAGTAGTACAAACGAATAACGAGCGGGCGACCATGAACGGCGTGCGTCAATCTATATATGACTACTTATATAAATAACTCGCATAAAATGTCCATATAAATCGTGAGTATTATGGAATAAAGCACCGCGCGTGTACAATAATAGCATATATATATGTTCAACTTCCTGCCGGGTGCGAGCGGCACCACATAACATAATATGGTTCATGTAATAAATAATTGTATGAATACAGAACAAATACATATAGTAATAACTAATAATACCAAGTACAGAATAATAATACAAAAAAATAATAAAATTATACAGTAGTGAGGGCTCCCCCGGTCCCAACACCCAACCAGTCGCGATGTATACGAAGTTTAAAAACGTGCAACACGCCAAAATACTTAACAGGTGGGTTGGGTCGGTGAGCTGGATGCGTCGTTTTAGGGAGCACAGTGCTTACATGTGAGACACAAAAGAATCGATCTAAGTTATTGGTGGGTAATAAAGCCACTGTGGTAATAATAATATTGTGCCACTCATTTCTTTCCGGCGGACAATTGTTTGCCGCACTGCGTACCTCGGTATCGGGCCTATCCCGGGTCCCGGAGACGTGGAACGAATCGAAGTACTAACATACAATGAGGCGGGACAGAACAACCGGAATACTTTTTAATTATGATCAAAAAGTATGACCATTGTCAAAACAAAAAAATACATTTAAAACTAAATTAAAAACAGATACATAATAAAGTAAATTGATGATAAAAATAAAGTGTTTATATTATATGAGTATATAACTATTATAGGGTGTTACCACTGGGTATCCTCTCTGATCACACGAATTATGTTAACCTTTTATTATTCACCTATCAAACCTACTTATTGTACAAACATTAATGTATAGATTGTAGATTTATTTCAATAAAAATAAAAAATAAATAAAAAAATACTATATGATAATATAATCACTAATTAATAAACGCATAATTAAAAAAATTACAATTAATCAAAATCTATAGGTATACTGCAGGATACACACCGCACGACTTGTGTTTTATCTTGGCATCTTGGGGGGGGGGGGGCAGTGCCCACCCGGCCACTCCCGTAAACACGCCTATGGTAAACTACACATGGAAACGAATTATTTGGAGGTACATACGATACCCCCAAGCTCTGCGCAAGCGGAAACAAGGACCAACGCGGGTCACAATTACGTGGACTAAGAGCGGCAGTCGTACGGTGCATAATATGACCCGCAGCGCGCAACATGCGGTCACAATATTACAAGTGCACGTAATCAATTCGTTGATTATAATATCAATATGGCTCGGAAGTTGGTGACCTTAAAAACATCAAAAAATGACCTAAAAAAAAAATGCAAATGTGACATAAAAATGACGAAAAATGTCTTTAAAAAATGACCTAAGAGAATTACAAATATTTGTTTTAAATTTATAAAAATACATTTTTAAATATTTTACTCTATTTTACTATAAAATACTATATACATTTATCAAAGCTTACAAATCGCTCAAAATATGACAAATAAAGTCTTTAAAAATGAAATAAAAAATATTTACCGACTTAATAACCTACAGTAAAACTAAAAATAGCTAATGGCCTCAGCTGCCGGGCTCAAGATCAATTAAAAAAAAAAAAAAAAAAATATTTGTTCTATAAATTTATCAAACCGTACAAATTACTCAAAAATCATTGCATTGTATAATTAGAGCGTTTTTGATGTTATCAAAAGTAAATGAATGACGATTATCTGTTAATAAATATTTATACTTTGAAAAACTTCTCTCCACGTCGACTGAAGTGATTGGGGCATATCTAAAATTACGACTGTAATCGGTCGTATAAAATCGGATACTAATCGGTTATTAGGAAACACGACATTTTTTAAGTTACAGGTCATTGAAATTGTTGAAATAATGTTTTACTTTAAACGGAAATTTGGCGTTATAATTTAAAAAATTAAGAAAATTCTTCCGAGATGCCCTCTAAAATATTATTCTCTAAAATTTTGTGACGCCTTATGTGCGGGATTATTCGGCGATTTACCGTACTGCAGCCGAAAACAATCGGTTATTAACAAGGTGCAGATATAAATCCACGCGACTAAAAACATATTTTTTGAACGATTCGTGAGGGCCAATTACCCAAAACACGATAATTTCCACGCTTATCCGCGGGTGTGATGACGACAGGGACCGCGCGTATCGAAGACGGCGGCGCACGTGGTACGTAATATACCGACATCGGCGGGCACGCAAAACGACGGCGGTCCTTATTTCGCAAAAACATTGCTGGACACGGGTGTGGAGTGGGAACACCGGCGGCGGTGTACGCGACACCGGTTGCGACGTTTGAATACAGGTCAATGACCTCTTAGTGACTGCACCGGCAGCGCGTGCTGCGCAAATAGCACCGGGAGGGAGCCCGTCCCTGAGCAAATCATAAACACACGGCCTTATAAAATTCGGCGATACTCGTCCGAACACCGACACCAACTTGACCAATACGGCATACTATGAGCCAATAAACTACATTCTGACCAGTGCCGAGCCCAGATAACAAAAATAATATCTAGATAATTTCGTTAACAATTATCTAGATTTAGATTCAGATGATCATTTTTACTTTTATCTAGATAAAGATAAAGATACACATTTTTTTTTTTATCTAGATATCATAATAGATATTTTTATTTTTTGTTTAAAATGCGCAAAAAATAAATATATTGCTTAATTATTTAATACAAATTCTTTTAGTATTTTACTATTTCATGACCATTAATTTTAATAAGCAAATTTTTCCATGCAATACCTTATTTTAATTGTTAAACAATGATTTATTTCTGTGTACCTACTTTTTTACTTCAACTCAAACTGAATATGGAAATACTGTAAGACTTATTAATTTTTTTCAATCATCACTAATTGGTAACTTATATTATATTTTTTAAGAAGTCAAAACTCCAAACGCTATACCTACAATTATTATCCTAATTTCATAAATAATAATTGCATGCAATTATCATTAGGATGACATCCACTTCAAAATAGAATTACATGTAATAAATTATAAAAAAACAATTGGTAAAAACATTCTTAAATGTTTTACAGCTAATATTATGGAAGTATACATAAATACGTTCAACGTTGAGAGACGACTGCGAGTGAACGTTAGCAATTGAATAAGAATATAATATTATTGTTTTCGATATATACCAAATATTATTATGTTCTGGGCTATTTATGTTCGATTTACTCTCCGGACACCGCCTCACTATCCAAAAATCAAGATAATATTATTATTATAACGTTCGTCTAGCGGGACAGTGCCGAATTCCGAAGACTATACTATAGTATAATTTATAATAATATATTATTATAACTATATTATAGAGTATAGAATATTTCCATTACGAGTTCACGAAATAATGTGCGCTGCTGATTTAGCTTTATATAAATAGACAAGAACGATATTATTTCATTGAAACCATTTCTATAAAATAGTCATCAACATCACACGAGAAACGTAATAATAAATAACAAAACACATTCTTATGAATATTATATTATTATAAATTATAATATTGTGATTTTATAGTATTAGATTGTTATTATCAATACAATTACTGCTATGTAAAAAATAAATATATTCACGTTTAATTCAGAAATAGTGTAATAATATTTTGTTTGATCAATGATTAGATAAAATTAAAAATTATAAGTATAATTTTTTTTTATAAGTATTCAATGTTTGAATTTTGACGTAACTTAACAAATTTAGTATTTACAAATTATTTAGTAGTTAAAAATTTATAAAATGTTCAACTTTTATAGCTAAGGATTAATACTTTACAACAAAGTTATTAATTCTGTTACCAAAAAATCTAAAAAATACATAAACACAGTTTTTCAATAGTTATTTTAAGTTCAAATTTGGATGAAATTACATATTAAAAAACCAAGAATAACCATTTAAGTTATTTTGTTCTAATTTTATAATATTAATTCAGCCGGCTACCGTATTAATAATAATTAATAAGTTATAACATTTAACAATATAAATATAATATAAGATATCCACACTGACAAACCGTCACCGTTTAGAATCGTATTTCGTATACAATGATATTATATTATTATTGAATTCAAACTTAATACCATCCATTTATACAGTGACCCACTTGTAACCTACTGTTCAACAGAGCGACATCTACTTACAAACCTTTTTTGTCATAAAGCTGTTTATAACTTCATAAGTTGATTGTTAATGTATGTGATTGTATCTATTTATTACTAATGACGAATTATTGGCCATCAAACTAACCATGTTTATATTACCTATACGGCTATACCGGACACTGATTAGTGATTACTGATTACTAAGACCAAGTACCTACCTTTGAAAATGACACCCACCCTAGACTTTTTTTTTGTGGTTCAGTAAACCAAAAAATGTATGATATGGCCTCTGTGTAAAACGCCTAAAATCTAAATTATCTCGATGACAAATTTTGTAAAATAGTCCTTATACTGACCTGAGTTTCACAGTGATAATAATTTTGAAAATAGATTTTATTTGGTCATTAAGTTAACTTTGGATCCTTCAAGCCACAATTTTAATTTTTAATTTTTAAAATAAAAAAACCCATATTTTTTGGTTACAGAATAACCTATAACTAATGTGGAATGTTGTTTTACATTTTCAATCCTTAGCTATAAAAGTTGAAAATTTTATACATTTTAACTACAAAATCATTTTTAAATTTTAAATTCGATAAGTTCTGTCAAAATTCGAACTTCTTATTAAAAAAATGTGTTACGTCCATTTTCCCATCAAACAAGATACTGAAGTTGAAAATCAAATCATCATTTCAACTATTTATCGTGTATACAGACACACAAAAAAATAAAAATAAGAACAATAAATAATTTTATCATTGTAAAATCAATACATTCATCGCTCCACTCAAAATTTTATACTTTAGATAACATTGTCTAATTTATATTATTTATTCATTTAACACAGTTTTTTTTATAATAGACATTTAAGTTCAAATTTGGATGAAATTATATATTTAAACAGAGAATAACAATATAGTTATTTTGTAATAATTTAAAAATATGATTGTTGAGTACTTGAAGCTTTTAAAATATATTATTATTTATTATCAATATTTTAAACACACAATAAAATATTCAAATACAATTTTTTCAGCAATAATTAACTTATCCTACTGTAGTACTAATGCCCAATAATAATTAATCAAAATTAAAATAAATCAATTTTTTTTATTTAAAAGTAGAGAACATTTTGTAGGTTGGATCAAAGCCCGTTTTGAAAATTATAATTTTAGAATCTGGAATATGCATTTGAATAATGCACAATATTTGTTCTTTTTTAAACGTATTTTTCTACTACAATGTAAAATAAAATAAAAATTCGAGCTTTGATCCGACCTGCCAAAAATTATCATCTCTCAGATAAAAAAAAAATGACCAAAATCCGACATAGCAACGAGGCTTGAGAGTTTTTTTCTGTAAAAGCATTTTTGTTCATCAAAATAGTGCTTCGATAATAGTCATCGAAGTCAATCACTGACGACTTGTGTATGCGTGTGAGTAAATATTTTTATCTGCGCGTGTAATTATAGCTCACTCACACTAATATCGATTTACATACTCACACACATTCACATTCCACGCGAGATGGATACAACATGTAAATTGAATTGCCTAAATTTTACTCCGTAATAAATGACCGGCACCGACACCCGGCTTAAAGAACTACAAAAGAAATGGAAGAGCTTACGCGATGCTTTCAAAAAAGAACACACCAAGTATAATAAATCTGGTTCTCAAGCATAAAAAAAAACGATGCTTTGTCATTTTTAACACTGACATTTACAGTTCGAGTGTTCGACATAGTTTAGCCTAATTCAGTTACAAAATATACCTACTATTTTATACCTACCTATATAATATTTACTTATTATATAGAATTAATTTTAAGACTATATATTATATTATTCATGATAAAATGTTCTAAATGCTTTGACTTAATTTGAGCTTTCTATACAAGAGAAAATTTTAATATTTTTTTTAAGTGATTGAAGTCAGAATTTTGACGATTTTCGTCAAATTAACTAAAATATGCAAATTATTTTTAGATTCTAAGTGGAGTGATTTTAAAATTCTCAATAGTTTTCAAAAAATGGGAATGTGATGGAAAAACAATGGAAAAACCCATTCGCTCGATTTTGAGTTAGGAATTCATAAAGATTTTTCTTTTTATATCTAAAATTTTAAAATGTAATACAAGATTCTTCATAAATTTGTTTGTCTTTATCAAAAAAAAAAAAAAATTGTTTACAAGCAAATTAAATACATTTTTTATGAACATTTGAAGTTTATATTTTTACATGCAAGATTGGATATTCACTCGATTTTTCATGTAGTGATTTTGTTTGCGCCGCTGCCGGTCATACTAGTATGGCGGTTGTCGGCAACGACTCGCGATTGTGTTGGGGGGGGGGGGGGCAGGAGCGGGAAGGGTTACCCCAAAACGGTGGTACTACAATTTGGAAGACGGAAACACTTGTATTTCTTACAAAGGCTTATAATATAATAATTCGTTTTTTAATGGTGGGCGCCCAGATCTTAATCCTTACGTACTGACAAATCTACATATTAATACAAACAATAATAATAATTGGCCCAAGAACAGATGTAGACATTATAATTTACACAAACGAAAACGACCTGACTAGGCGACACCTCAACACTTCGACGACTATCGTTCCTCCTGTTGGACCTCGCCGGAACGGAAACGGCGGACAAATTCTCCGTGAAACGCCGGTGTAACAGACGATTTTTTACCCCCGGAAATTCAATGGGAGGTAAATATATCCTAGTATATTTTAAAAATATTGTTAATTATAAGCTAGGATATTTTTACCGGGGGGGTTATAATACCCTAGTATATTTTTACCAGGGGGTAAAATTAACCTAGAATGATTTTACCCCCCTTAAAATTTTACCGGGGTATAAATATCCTATGTTTATTTTACCCTCGGTAAAAATATACTAGGTTAATTTCACCCCCGGGGGTAAAAATGTTTGAGGGTATTAGAAACCTGCGTCACCGGGCCGTATCACCGCCAAACGGGAACGAGCGCGATGTTCGGTTCAGCCGTCAGCCACGCACGAACAATACTTCGATCACAAAGCTCTCACTGATATATTTGGCGCATTTTGCCAGCTTGTCACACACACGTGAACAATATTAATCTTAACACTCGTGCTCACATGAGGTTTGCCGGCATGCACGGCGCATTGAGCGATGACACTCGTTGCGCTCACATCAATGGCTGGAACACGATGACTATAAGCGGCGGCACACAGTACGATGTCGACCAAAACCACGAGGGGTTTTAAAGCGGCCAAACTGACGGCACCCTATGTAACGCGGGTACAACCACGGCCCAAAGCGGCGAGCCGACGGAACGGTCGCCGGGCTCATCCGCCGGGCAAAGACAAGTATTATGGCGGAGGAGGGGGTAACCCACCTCGCGAGCTTCGACCGTCCGCTGAACCGCTAGGAGAGAATGTGTCGAAGCTATACGGTGGCACGAAAACACGTCCGTGTTCGAACAGATTTTGTTATTTTATTGTTAATCAAAAACAAATAAAAACTGTAGATATATGAACATTTTTAGTTTTATTTGCTATACACCAAAACATTTTGAAAATATATTTACACTTTTTGAGTTGTTAATGAACATTGCCAGTTTTCAATAAATTCAATAAATATCAATAAAAAGGTGTGCAAGTGGGTGTCGCTCTGCTGTACAGAAGATTACAAGTGTGTCACTGTTATGGATGGTGTTAAATTTTAATTCAATGATATAATATCATTGTATAAGAAAAACGATTCTGAACTAAAATGGTCAGTCAGCCTATGATATTATTGTGAATAAAGTAATTTATATATAACCTATTTACGTGGAACCATGTTTTAAATTTTCAATGCTTCGCTATAAAAGTTGAACATTTTATAAATTTTCAACTACAAAATAATTATTAAATTTTACAACGATATACCAGGGAGCCTTGTATTAAATTTTCACGCTTTTTTACCCAACAAATAAAATTTTATTGATATTTGTAGAAAAAAATACTAAAAAAATTTAAAACTTACCATGTCCGTAAACAGCTCAAAAAGTGTCAAATTATTTTCAAAATGTTATGGTGTATAGGAAAATGAAAATAAATATACACATTCAGTAAAATGTCCATGTATCTATAGTTATTCGTTTTTGAATAACAATAAAATAACAAAACCACTACATGAGAAATCGAGTGAATATCCAATATTGTAAAAGTATGAACTTTAAAAGCTCATAAAAATTTAATTTTAATTGCTTGTAGAAATTTTTTTGGTTGATAAAGATAGACAAACTTATGAATAATCTTGTATAACAATTTCAAATCTTAGATTTAAAAAGAAACATTTTTTTGAATTCTCAACTCAAAATAATTTGCTAATTTTCGTGATTTTTTGTTTTTTGTTAAGATTTGAACTTTAAATTGTTATAAAAAAAACTGTGTTAAAGGATTTTTAATATTTTTCAAATGTCGTTGTAACATTATAGTAGGAGCCTTGTTTTAAATTTTCAAGCTGTTTTACCCAAAAAATAACGTTTTATTGACATTCATAGAAAAAAAAAGGGTGGGGCAAGTGGATGTCGCTCTGCTGTACATTATGTTGCAAGTGGGGCACTGTATAATGGATGGTATTAAATTTGAATTCAATGATATAATATCATTGTATAAGAAAAATGATTCTGAGCGGAGACTGTATGTCAGTCTAGGTTTAAGACATATTATATACTTATCTATGGTATTAAAAAAATAATTGACCTATAATAGGTACCTAAAATAAATTCCAAATTAATCACATCACATTAATTAGGTACTTGTGGGCGAGTTAAACGTCCGGACGTATTACCATAGAACGTATTACTTAGTACCTACATATTTTTGTATCAACTATAATATTATGTAAGTATTAATATATTATATCTGTGGTTATGAGTTATGACTTGTGAATATTCGTCTCGTTATGATGTTTAATTTTAGGTGTCACATATTCTCATACTAATTTTATTAGTAAAAAAAAAATATTTACCTGCAAATTTACCAAGCTTACAGTTACATCTATAGATTTATTCATG
Source organism: Metopolophium dirhodum (assembly GCF_019925205.1). Classification (NCBI taxonomy): domain Eukaryota; kingdom Metazoa; phylum Arthropoda; class Insecta; order Hemiptera; family Aphididae; genus Metopolophium; species Metopolophium dirhodum. The sequence goes on from NC_083560.1 coordinate 7,246,564, forward strand.
ATTATATTTTTATTTAATTTGCCTTATTATGTGTTGTGTTGCTTGTTTGTATGTAAATGTGTAATGATATAGGTACACATAATGTACAAGACAAATCAAATCCTGGAAAATATTTATTTTTAAATACTTTCACTTAACAATAAACATGTTTAGGTAAACGGTAAGTTTTAGAAGTATCATAACTCTTGTCTCTTATTTAAGATTATTGATATATTAAATTATTTTATATTTATGTTATTTATTTAGATACAGTAAATGGCAACATTATGTCATTGATGGAGAATATGCAAGTATAACAAATAATTTGTCCTGAATTATTTCTGCTGATGTTATACTCTGTGGATCTTAGTCCAGATTTTAACCTCTCAAATTGGTTTTGCTTAACTGTGGAGCTATTTCAAATAAATTTGACTGGATTAGAATTAATTGTAATCAAACAATGAACTATTAAAAATTTACTGATTTTAATAATTATAATATTTATTACATTTCATACAATTAACAGTGGATTGATACATCAGTTTAATTAAAAGTACAGTACCTAAAATACAGAATCTTGTGAGTGCTTTGTATCACAATATACACCAAAATGAAGACTTTTTCAAAGATTTAGAATTACAAAACATTAACAATATGAATAAATAAACATTTTGTACTGTTAAACCATATTAAGGCCATCAAAAGGTTCAAATGCTTACAAACTACCAATTGTTTAAATATTTTAAATATCTGTAAAAAAAAAAACATCAATTTAATTTGTTAAAAAATTATAAGCACAACAACAGTAGTTTTTTGATAGTATTTACCTTAAATGTATTTAATATTTTTATATGTGTATATAAAATGTATTATTTAGTTTTTTGGTATCATTAAGATGTATCATGGCATGTATAATGTTTACAGAGTATTATGATTTATGAATAAATAGATTTAAATTTAATATATTTATTAGTTGTATACTAATTGGAAATGTATTAAGATAAATTGCCAACACTGTATTATAAAAATTCAAAGTGTTAGAAAATTATTTATTGTATTTGAATATTATAATGTTACACATTTGGTACTGCAACAAATTGTATTAAAATATTTAAATCATTGGTATAATATTAAGAAGGATTGACAAAAAATAAATACAAATGGGATCAATGGTTAATTTCTAATAATAAATACTTTTGCAGATTATTTAATTACAGTGATTGATAATTTTCGAGAATTTGATAAATTTTGTCAAAATTCGAACTTCAAACGCTTATAAAAATTGTGTGCCTATGTATTTTTAATATTTTACAATTGCTATTGTAACAATATATCAGGAGCATTGCATTAAACTTTCACGCATTTTTACCCAACAAATAAAATTTTATTCATATTTATAGAAAAAAAACTAAAAAAATTGAAAACTGACAATGTCCGTAAACAGCTTAAAAAGAGTCAAAATATTTTCAAAATTTTATGGTGTATAGAAAATGCTAATATAAACATTCAGTGAAATTTTCAAGAATCTACAGTCATTCCTTTTTTAATTACAATAAAATAAGAAAATTGTTACATGAGAAATCGAGTGAATATCAAATGTTGTAAAAATATAAATTTTAGACGCTTATAAAAATTTAATTTAAGTTTCTTGTAGACATTTTTTTTGATAAAGGTAGACAAACTTATGATTAATCTTATATTACATTTTCAAATCTTAGATTTAAAAAGAAAATTTTTTATGATTTCTCAATTCAAAATAATTTGCTAATTTTCGTGATTTTTCCGTATTTTGTCAAAATTTGAACTTGAAATGCTTATAAATAAAAACTGTGACTAAAGGTTTTTAATTTATTTCATCTGCCTTTGAAGCAATAACCTAGGAGCCTTCTATTAAATTTTCAAGCTTTTTTACTCAACAGATAAAATTTTATTGATATTTATAGAAAAAAAAACTAAAAAAAATGGAAATTATCAATGTCCGTAAACAGCTCAAAATAAGTCAAAATATTTGGAAAATGTTATGGTGTATAGGAAATGAAATTATAAACATTCAGTCAAAATTTCATGTACCTACGGTAATTTTTTTTTTTAGAGTTACATCAAAAACCAAAATCGATTTTCTCAAAAACAGATTTTGCGTAAAAATTCCCGTTTTTCCTTAATTTTTCTTTTGTTTTTCGCGTCGCTTTTGAAAACTACTGGGAAATTTTTACTTTTAATTTTTAACCCCCAAAGTACCAACTAGATTCACTTTCCTATCAGAAAAGTTACTGTTGAAGAAAATCCAAGCACTTTTACTGTCCTAAAAGGTAATGACAGACACAAAAATAAAAAATTAAAAAAAAACACACATCATTGTAAATTCAATACGTTCATCGTTTCACTCGGAATCTAAAAGACTAATAAAATTGGAAACTGAAAATGTTCCTAAACAGTTCAAAACAAATCAAAATTTTATCGTGTATAGAAACTGCAAATATAAACAACCAGTGAAAGTTTGATGTATATACGTTTATTTGTTTTGTAGTTACACTAAAAACCAGAGGCGCAACCAGGATTTATTCAAAAAATGTATTTTACCACTGTTTTTCTGTTCTTTTCCTAAGCATATACAAACATTTTATTTCTTATTAAACTAAATTTGCCGGGTTAAAAGCCAATAATAAAAAAAACATAATTATATTATTTACATTTTAGATTTTGAGCGGAGCGATGAATGTATTGATTTTGTGTCTGAACCTACACGATAAGTATTTGAAATATTGCTTCGATTTTCAATTTCAGTATGTTACTTTTGGGAGGTTAAAATTTTAAATTCTCAATAGTTTTCAAAAGCGCCCGGCTAACGAAATAACAATTAAGGAACAACGGGAATTTTTACGCAAAATCGGTTTTTGATAAAATCGATTCTGGTTTTTGGTGTACCTAACTCTTTTATTTTCACTGGTTGTTTATATTTGCATTTACTATACACGATATATTGATAAATTTTGAACTGTTTAGGAACATTTTCAGTTTCCAATTTTATCAGTTTTTCTCCATGAATGTCAATACAACTTTATTTGTAGGGTGAAAAAGCTTGAAAATTTAATACAAGGCGCCTACTATATTGTAACAATGATATCTGAAAAATATTAAAAATCCTTAGTCACAGTTTTTATTTATAAGCATTTAAAGTTCAAATCTTGACATTATACGGAAAATTCACGAAAATTAGCAAATTATTTTGAGTTAAGAATTCATAACAATGTTTCTTATTAAATCAAAGGTTTGAAAATGTAATACAAGATTATTTATAAATTTGTCTATATTTACCAAAAAAAATGTCTACAATCAAATTAAATTAAATTTTTATGAGCGTTTGAAGTCCATATTTTTACAATATTTTTGTTATTTTGTTGTTATTCAAAAGCGAATACTTAACTTTAGATACATGTACATTCCACTGAATGTTTATATTTTCATTTTCTATACACCATACAATTACGAAAAATTTTTGAGCTGTTTACGGACATTGTCAGTTTTTAACTTTTTTTTTTTTTCTATAAATATTAATAAAATTTTATTTGTTGGGTAGAAAAGCGTGAACATTTAATGCAAAGCTCCTGCAGATACATTGTTACAATAACAGGTGAAAAATATTAAAAATACATAGGCAAAATTCTTTTTATACGCGTTTAAAGTTCGAATTTTGACAAATTTATAATTTAATAATAATTTTGTAGTTAAACATATATAAAATGTTCAACTTTCAAAGCTAAGGATTGCAAATTTAAAACAAGGTTCCACGAAAATAGGTTATATATAAATTACTTTATTCACAATATAATATCATCAAATATACTTAGTAATATCATACGCTGTCTGACCGTCGTCGCTCAGAATCGTTTTTCTTATACAATGATATTATATTATTGAATTCAAATTTAACATAATCCATTACAGTGCCCCACTTGTAACCTATACTGTACTGCAGAGCAACACCAACTCCCCACCTTTTTAAAAATTTGTAAATTTGAGGTATCATTTAATGATTTATTAATTTATTTATTTATTATTTATTATAAATTTAAATGGGATGAACCCAATAACAAATTAATAGTTATTACATTAGTAAAATTAAATCTATTTAGTTGACTGAAATGACAGAATAATATATAATCACAAAAAACAAATAAGAGAATTATAATAATAATAAAAAATATTAAATAATAAATAATATTTATAATGTAGTGATATAATACTGTGTATAATGGATAATATACCGCAAATTTGTCCTCGTATATTATTAAAACTGGTATAACACATCTTTATAAACGGAAGTAAATTGAATCAAAGCGAAAAACTAATTGTATTAGTATGCCTAGTATATTGTGTGGCAATGGCGGAAATCGCCTTCCCGCACGAGCCACACATACTATTTCTTGTCACGCCTCTGCGTCCATCGACAACGGCAAAGGTAATGCAGGGATCTACGCAACAACCGGACTATAATTATACGGCAACAGTATATTTCGTGAAAGAAACGATTCGGTTTTATTTATTTCAAGCGTCGCTCACGGAGATTATAATACGGTTATGAGATGTAACCAACATTTTATAATTTGTAGGGAACCGACGACCGTACCACATAGATTTCATTGACTGTTTGTGCAGGGTATACGCGCGTCGCGCAGTGCCGCAACTACCGCAGGTGCCTAATGGGCCTCACAATGTATGTGTTGGGGGGGGAGCTCGGATTTTACCATTACCCACCATGCATAATATTATAAAACAAATATTGTAAAATCAAATATAAGAATTCAATCATTTTGAAAATTTTGTAGTTTCGTGTAGGTATATAAATATTAAGTATACGTACGGCTCCTATTTATCATTGGCTCAAAAAAAAAGGAAAAATGTCAATTTTTACGCAAAATCGATTTTAGACAAATCGATTTTGGGTATTGGTGCAACTGAATAACCGTGGATGCATGCAATTTTTACTGAATGTGTATATCATCCTTATCTATACACCGTAAAGTTTTCAAAATATTTTGACTTATTTCGAGCGGTTTACGGACATTTTCAGTTTCCAATTTTTTTAGTTTTTTATTTTATATACTTAATATCAATAAAATATGTTGGGTAAAAAAGGTTGAAAAATTAATAGAAGGCCCCTAATATATTGTTTCAAAGACAGATGAAAAATATTAAAATCTAAAATTTGAAAATGTATTACAATATTCCTCATAAGTTTTTTCAACTCGATTTCTCATGTAGTGATTTTGTAATTTTATTGTAGTAAAACGAATTTCTGTATATACATGAAAAATTCACTGAATGTTTATATTTTGATTTTTTATACACCATACAATTTTGACTCTTTTTGAGCTGTTTACGGACATTGTCAATAAAATTTTATTTGTTTGGTAAAAATACGTGAAAATGTAATACAAGGCTTCTGACAAATAGTTACAATAGTAGTTGAAAAATATTAAAAATACATAAGCACAATTTTTTTGATAAGTATCTTAAGTTCCAATTTTGACAAAATTTATCAAATTTAAAATTTAATAATTATTTTGTACTTAAAAATGTATAAAATGTTCAATTTTTATATCTTAAGGATTGAAAATTTAAAACACGGTTCCGCGTAAATAGGTTATATTATATAAATTACTTTATTCACAACAATATCATTGAATATACTTAGTAATATTAAATGATGACTGAGCGCGTCTTCGCTCAGAATCGTTTTTCTTATACAATGGTATTATATCATTGAATTCAAATTTAACAGCATCCATTATAGTCACCCACTTGTAACCTAATGTACAGCAGAGTGACACCCACTTGTCCACCTTTTTTTAATTGTACAGTGGTTATTCCTATTTTAATGTACTTTAAGGATTCATTCATTCGTATCTATTTTCAATTTTACCAACTTAATCTGTCATGGAATTTACTGATTAATTTAAATATTTAATTCCTAAGATCAAAATATGTATGCCATTTATAAATGTAATAAATGTACCTATAATAAATACATTTATTTTGTTTTAGTATTTACTATTTTTAAATCAAATATTTAAGATATAATAAACAATATAATGGTATATTATTTGAATATTATAGTCAAGTGCAGTTAGACATTTTTTTATTATACATAAGTTGAAATTACTAAAGAAAAATGATAAGTGGGTAGGACACTTTTGTTGGATACACGAAGTTTCAAAATGCCTGTATCCTGTCTACCACTGTTATGTCTTAAGTACATATAAGAAGAAATCCATTAAAATTTCAGGGGGGCTATCATTTTATACATCAATGTGAGCAAAGGGCTTGGTTCTCAAACGGCACACACAGCCAAAATATTTTTATATTTATTTTTTTTTTTTTTTGGAGTGGAGCTTTTGGTACATTTGGTGGCTAAGATCCCCCCTTAATTCCGCCTATGTTACAGTAAAAATAAAAGGGCCTCTAAAATATTTTTGAACCGACGGGGCCTCAAAATTGTAATTGCGGCACTGGCGTCGCGCGTGGAATGCACTTTTTGGGATTTCCACTTTACCACCCAGCCTTATTAGGAATTCCCACTTTACCGCCCGCTGGACGTAAAAAGGACGCTTTCCAACGCTTCAACCGCTATCGAAAACCAAACTTTCGGTGCAGGTGTGACAACAAATATATTATGTATGATTATCATAAATCATGTGTTTTTCGAACTAATTTTATTAGTACATTTTATATTTATATTTAATATATGTATGATTATCATAAATGATGTGTTTTGCATAAAGATGGACGATGTACATAAATTGTATTTTGGAAAATAAACTTTCACACTTGTTGTTGTATACGTCAGTAGATTTCATATTTAATTATATATAATTAAATTTCGTATATTATGTAACTGTTATTGCAATAATAATTTATTTTATATCGTCACAAACGTATAATAGAAGTGATAACGAGAATACACGATCCTAACAAATGTGAATACACAACAAAAGAAGAATATCGTTACATAGGAAATTCAATTGATATCAAATGTTGTGTAATAACGTAGAAATAAGATAAATATATACTCCTGTCGATATAGTTATATTAAAATATTAAAATTACGCTATTACCTTCCTCCTTAAATTTTTATGTGCGGCCCAAATAGTAAACTATTCAATATATTTGGCCCACTTGATACTGTAATAACGTAGAAATAAGATATATAAATACGACTCCTGTCGATAGTTATATTAAAATAGTAAAATTAGAGTGGTAAAATTACGCTATTACCTTCCTCCAGGTGTTCGGAGGGCTCTCGAGATCGTGTATTCGAGAATTAGATCAAATACACTGTACAATATAATTTTATGGAAAAAAGCACAATATAGAATGTATTAACTGCAATCAACATAAAATATTATATTATATTATGCCTTACCTGATTCGCAGTCGTTTGTAGATTATATTGTAGGAGTCTTAGGGCTTAGATAACACAAAGTAATACTTCAAATGCATAAATTGAAAAGGAACGAACGCACTAATTATGGCTTATCATAAGAAATCCAGATTGTCGTTCGTTGAAATCGGTTTTTTTTGGGACTTGAGAGTTACTTGGTGGCTGGTGCTCATGCACTGGTTTAAGGGACGACGCGAGGATGCTGACCAGTGATAGTGGCGGGCGGCTTTATCAAAAAGTTAGGGCAGGCATGTCAAACACGCGGCCCGCAGGGTCATATATTTGTGGTCCGCGGCTACCAATATTAATCGACAAAAAAAGAAAATAATATATTAATGTCGTGTCACGGCTATCTTAGATTCAGTATGAAGGGTTATCGATGCAAGAAAAACTGAAATAGTTTATATTAGGGTATAAAAAACAACAGATAATGTTTACCGATCGAGATTCAAAATGATTCAAATTTAATGAGGTTGGTGTTCCTGATTTTTATAATATTGTACCAATACGATATGTAGAAACTCGTAGATTTGCTAGTAAAATTATTTCTATGTTTAGTAGTAACTATCAATGTGAGCAACTTTTTTCAATAATGAACAGTATTAATTCACCCGTTAGATCCAGATTAACCGACACACATCTAAATTCTAAATGCAGTATTAAAAGTGAATTCGTAAAATAATATTTCTCTCGAAATTGAAAATTTGGTGGGAGAAAAGAGATGTCAAATATCGTCTAAAAACAATTATTATTATGTTTTTTTTTTTGTAATTTATATATCACCATTTTTTTTTTTTTTTCCTTTTTGAACCGACGACGCCGCGGGAATTGCTTTTGCATTACTTCCGCGGCGTCAATTTATATATCACCTATTTTCATAAATAATTAGTATGATTTATATTTTATTTAAATGTTAATGTTCATTTTTTTTTCATTTTTTAATTTAATTGTAATTGCTGTATTCGTAAACATAAAGAATAAAATTGAAAAAATTGTACAAAATATTTATTTTTTCGCTAAATTTTTATGTGTGGCCCAAATAGTAAACTATTCAATATATTTGGCCCACTTGATACTGTAATAACGTAGAAATAAGATATATAAATACGACTCCTGTCGATAGTTATATTAAAATAGTAAAATTAGAGTGGTAAAATTACGCTATTACCTTCCTCCAGGTGTTCGGAGGGCTCTCGAGATCGTGTATTCGAGAATTAGATCAAATACAATATAATTTTATGGGGAAAAGGCACATAGAATGTATTAACTGCAATCAACATAAAATATTATATTATATGCCTTAGGTACCTGATTCGCAGTCGTTTGTAGATTATATTGTAGGTTTTAGGTTTTAGGTAACACAAAGTAATACTTCAAATGCATAAATTGAAAAGGAACGAACGCAATAATTATGGCTTATCATAAGAAGTCCAGATTGTCGCTCGTTGAAATCGGTTTTTTTGGGACTTGTGAGGTTGTTACTTGGTGGCTGCTGCTCATGCACTGGTTTAAGGGACGACGCGAGGATGCTGACCAGAGAGTGGTGGGCGGCTTTATCAAAAAGTTATCGTGAGCCTGGGAACTAGATTATTCTTTGGCGTCAGCATAAAATAAAGTCACACACATCCTACTGTTATAAACTAGCTGTTGAGATAACTGCTTAGTTTATAAGTTGCAGGTAGCAAGACCGTTGGTAGAGGATTTCTTAGGTAGAGTTGACAAAATAATTAGACTGGTTGAAAGTTTAAGTTGTTTATTGAATTTCTTCTGCATAAAATACTCTAAGTCTAATCTGTACTATGGTGTCAAACGCAGTTTGTTTTTAATTTTTTATGTTCAAATTTAACAAAATTATATATTTAAACGAAGAAAGAAGATTTTAGTTTTGTGTTATATTTTATACACACAATGACATTTTCAAATACATTTTTTTCGGCAAAAATTAATTTAAGTAGTTATTTTACCGTAGTAGGCACCTAAAAGTAAACCTGTTATAAACTAACAATTGGGTTAATTGCTTAGTTTATTAGCTGCAGGTAGCAGGACCGTTGGTAGAGGATTTCTTAGGTAGGTTGATAAATAATTAGACTTTGTTGAAAAGTTTAAGTTGTATATTTAAAATTGTTCTGCATAAAACACTCTAAGTCCAAATTGACAAAATCGTTATACTGTCTCTCGCGAAGATGCTATGGTAAATCACGTCTAATCTACAGGCCTTTTCGTGTCTGGTTTTATAGGGCCTCCTCCTCTCCTACTTCCCCCTAGTCTATCGATATATCCGTGGACTTCACAGGATGTTGTTTACATTCCCACGCCTGGTTAATCGGAGAGTCGTGTCCTGTTATCGTGTTTTGCCATATATGGTATACGCCATCCGACAATATTTAGATACTGTGCATTATATATATATATGTATATTTCGTAAGCAATTTCTAAATATTATATTAATACATTTATGATTTATGATTAAGGCGAGGTTGTAGGACCTATCAAGATCGCATTGCCCTCTCGTTATATTCCCAAAGGTTTTCTAATTGGATATATGACTTTGATTTATTTAGCCGAATTTCTACGTGCTGATATTTATCTAATCTTTATGTCGCCAAATGTAGCCGAAGGCGAAACGATCACAATAATACCTATATCATGCGTATTATTGGGTTCGTTACACTATACTTGATACCGTTATAAGTGCGTGCCGATATCTTAATAATCGTCGTTGTTATTGGTTTTATTTGATGCGACTGATTTCTACAAACGACAGTCTGGCCGTTGTTTATTATTCTGTACAATTTTAGTTTATTATAATGGTGTGTGAGCATATCATTACAGTTGTAATAATATGAATTTCAAACGCTCATAAAAATTTAATTTGATTTGCTTGTAGACATTTTTTTTTTTGATTAAGGTAGACAAACTTATGAGGAATCATGTATAATATTTTAAAATCTTAGATTTAAAAAGAAAAATTTTTATGAATTCTTAACTCAAAATAATTTGCTAATTTTCGTAAAAAGTGGGCAAGTGGGTGTCGCTCTGCTGTACAGAAGGTTACAAGTGGGTTACTGTTATGGATGGTGTTAAATTTTAATTCAATGATATAATATCATTGTATAAGAAAAACAATTCTGAGTGAAAATGGTCAGTCAGCTTAGATATGATATTACTAAGTATATTTGATGATATTATTGTAAATAAAGTAATTTATATATAACCTATTTACGTGGAACCTTGTTTTAAATTTTCAATCCTTAGCTATAAAAGTTGAACATTTTATACATTTTTAACTACAAAATATTCATTAAATTTTAAATTTGATAAATTTTGTCGAAATTTGAACTTTAAATGCTTATAAAAAAAAATTGTGCCTATGTATTTTTAATATTTTTAACTGCTATTGGAACGATATATATGAAGCCTTGTATTAAATTTTCACGCTTTTTTACCCAACAAAAAAATTATTTAATTGGTATTTATAGAAAAAAAAACTAAAAAAATTGAAAACTATGTCCGTAAACAGCTTAAAAAAGTCAAATTATTTTCAAAATTGTATAGAAATTGTATAGAAAATATAAAGAAAATAAAAATATAAACATTCAGTAAAATTTTCAAGTATCTACAATCATTTGTTTTTGAATAACAATCAAATAAGAAAATCGTTACATGGGATATCCAGTGAATATCAAATGTTGTAATAATATGAATTTCAAACGCTCATAAAAATTTAATTTGAATTGCTTGTAGACATTTTTTTTTATGCAAGTTGCACTTACCCTCCCCCTAAGTTCCTCTACATGTGAACATAGTTTTTCAACAATGAGAAGAATAAAACTACCTACAAATTAGTTTAATATTTTATTCCTTTCAATTTTACATTTTTTTACACATTATATTTAGATTTTAATTTTACAATAATACAATATGTGAACATAGTTTAAAGTTAAAACACTCATGGATTAAACTAAATTTATTGAAACTATGACAAAGATTAAGACATATTCATACGCCTCAGTACTTGCCTTAAAAGTAATATCGACTTCTGCAATTGAAAATGATTATTGAGGATACTAACATCAAAATTAACAAAAATTATAAAAACGATGACAATGATTTGAACATATTCATATGCGTCTAAACTTGTCTTAAAACTAATAGCAGTGTACACTTGAGAAAATACACTTCAGTACAGTAACCTATCATTTACATTTGGGAAATAATAAACAAATATTACTAATTCTAGATATTAATAAACAATTAATTTTTTTTTCTTATAATACTACAATATTTTAATTTTAGTACTTTACGATTGTATGCAAATATAATTTAATGTAATGTTATGTCCCCCTAATTCTTAATTAAGCTTAGATTATTAAAACTATGACAAAGATTCAGACATAAATGCATAATAATATATTTCTCAACTTGTCTCTTAAACGTAATTGAAACATTTCTACTCATAACCATAACATTATTAGTATTAAATGATTAATTTTAAAACTGAGAAACAAAAAAATAATTATTTTAGCCACTATTATTAAATAGGTATAAGATATATATATATTTTATTAAATGTTTATTGATTTTGTAATTTATAAAATATAATTTTATATCATATTAACATTATATTTTACATTTTTAAAGTTTGCAAATTTAGATGTAATTAAGTTGTCTTAATTATTGATTAAGCTCAATCTTTAAAAACTATGACAAAATGCATATTTAAAAGAACTTGTATTTAAAATAATAATTTAAAAATCTACAGATTAATTTTAAATAAATGAACAATTATTTAATAATTTTTTATAAGAAAATGTACAATCTGTACAGTAAGGCACAATAAGTAAATATGATTCAGGAAAATAGATTATCCGTAGTGTTGAATTTGAGGAGACAGCCACCCATTAGTGATACTTTCGTTTGGTAGTATATATTATACACCTATATATGTTATTTAACCAGTCAGTGGTCGCGATGTGAGCCTCGTTAGTATTTTGAGAGCCACTTATTTATTTGTTACTTGATTCATCTGATACTATTTATACCTTCAATTGATACATGTTTAAATATACTTTTGCAAATATAATAATTTTATGAATAATTCTTGATTAGATACGACATGCAATGTTGCCAATACCCATAAATTGAGTGTTGTACTCACTCAATAGATCAACCAAATACTTTTTCGTAAACTCAGACCGATTTTTAAGGAGCACACATTGTTCATACACATACTGTATAATTATCAGAAAAATATTCCACACCACTAGGGCCAAGATGAATGATAATGATTGTATTATTATATAATTATGTATAAAAAATTATAAATTAATTTTTAGTGGTTAACAATTAATAATCAAGAAAAATTGTAAGAACATTTTTTTTAAAAGGTTAAATTATAAATAATTTATTGTTGGTTTCAATATGTTATGTTCTTTATATAATAATTAATGATGAAAAAACAATGAGGTGAGCGCAGCGCTCACTCAACACCAATGGCGGGACTTTGCATAGCGATACCAACGGCGGCTTAAAATAAATTATGATTAGTTTTGCTGGCAAATTTGCAATGAAAAATACATTAATGTTGTAAATTATTTACTTTTTTTTAATTTTTATCTGAGATAAACAATCTGTACTTTAGGGGCACAATAAGCTTATATGAAAAGAGTTAATTATAACAGGCTACACTTGAGGTGAGAAGTCATCCACTAATGACACTCATTAAATTACTTACTTAAACAACGGACTCTAACATATTACAGAATTATAAAATATTATAAAACTTAAATATATTATTATTAATAAAAATGTATAATCAAATTGTGTTCTTGAAAATTGTATCGTCTGTTACTTAAACAATGTTTATATAATGAAAAAGTATGTTCAACATCCACACTTATCAGCACATAACTAAAATAATTAAAATCCTTTTGATTTCCTGCCATAACCTCATAGTATGTTTTATAATTTTCTTAAAATCGTTCTGATGTCCTCCAGAGTGAATATTAAAGTGTTGAGTGATTAAAATGTCTCGTTGGCAACAGCAATACTCATACCTCCACCAACACATAAGGATGCTATGCCTCATTTTTTGCCGGTTCTCAACAATATGTGCACCAGACCAGCGTTACCAATACTCGAGCACCTGAATTAAATGGATCATAAAATTTAGACAAATTAATTTAATTGTTTAAAAGTAATTTTTCATTACAATGTTATAAAATATACATAGTTAAAATGCAATCTATGCTGAGTATGGGTGGTGGGTCTTATAACATTTAATACTTGACTGCGCATGTATTTTTGTAGTTTTCCTTCAGAGCGTATGATAAAAGTAAAAAACAACAGTTTTCTAAAATGACAATTTTAAAACTGATTATAGGCCATCAAGTAGGTAGGAGCGACGGAGACGGTGCGTTTCTAGGTATAAAAACATGTTTTACAGGAAAAAATTTTATGCCCAGTAGAATAGGCCGGATTTTGTTTATTTTTTTTTTACTTCGTAGATTTTCCTTAATTAAGAGGAAGTGATACCCGCATGTGTTGTCTCCGTTTTACAAGTGCGTAACATACCAAATTGTACGCTCAGCAGAACACGTGTAGCTCCGTTAGTTTAAAAATTTGAGCGAATTGACCTCTTATAGAATCTAAAGGTAAGATTATTATCCAAGCAAACCTCATGGGCTTTTTATTATATTTTAATTTTAACCTGAGTTATGAGATTTAAAAATTAAAAATGTATTATACATCTTAAAATACTCATAACTTGCTTTAAAATTAAAATATACTAAAAAGCCCATGAGGTTGCCTAAAAAATAATCTTAACTTTTAGATTTTATAAGAGGTCAATTAACTCTAATTTTTAAATTAATGGAGCTACACGTGTACTGCTGAGCGTATAATTTGGAATGTTACGCATTTGTAAGACGGAGACAACACGTACGGGCATCATGTCCACTTAATGACTTGTATCGACATCATTCAACCCTAGAGCGAATGACATTTCATTGGAATTGAACATTTTTGTGTGTGTTCTACAATTTAGTTTTATTTTAAGCAATCATCGTATATTTAAAAAAAAATAATTATACCAGATGCTCCAATAGGATGACCCAATTCAATTGCACCTCCATTGATATTCACTCTATTTGAATTTAATCCTAAACAGCAATTGATTGTGCAGCAAACGCTTCATTTAATTCAAAAATATCGACGCTATCCATAATCCAACCAGCTTTTTCAATCTAAGAAAGTAAAAACATTTTGGGTTAATAACTCTCTGTAAATTATGTCAATCATACACACAGTTATTTTTATAAATTATAAGATACATCAGGTACATTTAATATTGTATTAAAATTACTTTTGTCACTAATTAGACACTGTTCATACTTACATCTTCAACACTGCAGGTCCCATTATTTTGGGATCGATCCCATACTTAGCATGAGCTACAATTTTAGTCAATGGAGTACAACATCGTTTTTGTATTCTTCTTCATACATTAGAAGTACTACCACAGCACCATTGTTCATTCCTGATGCATTTCCAGCAGTAACTACACCACCATTATAAATATGTTTAATCAGACATTCAAATTATTTCTAAAAAAAATTACTTCATATTTTTTATATTACCAATAAAAACAAGTCTCAATGCAGCTAACGAATCTTACCTTTTTTTTGAGCTTGTCATTCATCTGTGTCAAATATGATAGTATTCCGTCGTACTTTCAGACCAACTGGTGTTATCTCATCTGCGAAGTAACCATTTTTTTAGCTACAGCTGTCTGTTTCTGAGACTCAAAAACATAACTGTCTTGAAGTTCCCTCAAAATATCATACTTTTCAGCAATATTTTCAGCTGAAAATAAAATATTTTTAAACAATATTTAATTATACAGCATTATTTACTGTATATACAATTCTTATAAGTCTTAAAATAATTTATTTTCCATTTTAAAAAATACACTAAACCAAGATTTTAAGTGTCCATACATAATGGAGGATACACAAATAGGAGGGCAAGTGGTTACAGCTCTGCTGTAGATCAGGTATTGTGGAGTCACTGTAATGGATGTGTTAAATTTGCATTTAATGATATAAATTAATCATTGAACACAAAAAACAATTGTGTGCCAACCAATATAACAAAGTACATTTCATGATATTATTGCTATTAAAATTAATTTAGTTTATATATTTACTTTACTACTAATAATACTTCTATAAAAATAGTTGAATTAATTTTTGCCGAAAATTGCATTTGAAAATTACATTTTGTGTATAAAAAATAATAATATACTTTATAAGTTTCAAGTTTCATCAACCCATGAATAATATTTTGAATCACAACAAAATAACTAGAATTGATACTAAATTGATAATTTAAGTATCAAATTCTGCCCAAACTTGAAACTAAAAATGAACTTAAAATGTCTAAAAACAAAAAAAAATATATTTTTTAGATTTTATGGTTGGTTTTACAGTATTAATTTCCTATGAGAAACTTTGTTTTAAATTTTCAATCGTTAGCTATAATGACTGAACATTTTTAATTTTTTAAGCGGATCTCTAAAAACAAATTAAATATCATTTAAATTTACAAAAAATTTTTTTACATTAAAAAGTCAAATAATATTAAAATATCAAATTGATATGTCAAAAACATTGTTCTCTATAATTTGTGTAATAAGTTTTACTCAAAGATAACACGATTACAATAATATACGATCATAATGATTTTAGGTGAAAGGTTTTTATTTATGTTGCGCATGGTTCTGAAAAAAACAAATATTACGCCAACTTCCTCTTAAATGCAAGTATTCATAAAAATAAATGTTATTTTCTACTTTTTTTGTTTAACGTAGAAAAACTAATGATATATCTTCTAACTTTCAAGTGTTAGCTGTGAAATGAAATAATTTGTTTAGTTTTGTCAATATTTTATCTGCAGACTCATAAAAAATTATTGTGGATTTACACTCAACTTTATTTCAATTAAACTAAAAACTTACGAGGAACCTTGATTACATGTTAAGATTTTTTATCTAGCACAAATTTATTTATTGACAATATTTGAACTAAATCTAAAAAAATTATAACATTTTTACTACTTCAAAAGGGACTGACGGAACACATTCTTTCACTACGCTCAGTCTAAAAAAAAAACTGCCGACTATTTTCTTCAAAGTAGTTAGTTATTCAAATTATGAGTGTTTTATAAAAAGGTGGGCAAGTGGGTTAGGTTAGGTTAGGTTAGCTAATTTGCTTGTAGACATTTTTTTTTTTGATTGAGGTAGACAAACTTATGAGGAATCATGTATAATATTTTAAAATCTTAGATTTAAAAAGAAAATTTTTTATGAATTCTTAACTCAAAATAATTTGCTAATTTTCGTAAAAAGTGGGCAAGTGGGTGTCGCTCTGCAGTACAGTAGATTACAAGTGGGTCACTGTAATGGTTGGTGTTAAATTTGAATTCAATGATATAAATATCATAGTATAAGAAAAACGATTCTGAGCGAAAATGGTCAGTCAGTCATATTACCAAGTATATTTGATGATATTATTGTGAATAAAATAATTTATATATTTATATATTTACATGGAACATTGTTTTAAATTATCAATCCTTAGCTATAAAAGTTGAACATTTTATAAATTTTTAACAAGATAATTATTAAATTTTAAATTTGATACATTTTGTCAATTTTATTTACCAACCATTGGGTAAAAACGTTTTATTTTCAATATTTCTAATCAAATAAGTTACTATAATAATATGGAGGTAGTAATAAAATATGGTAACAATGATATTATGTTTTCCCTCGGTATAAATATCTTAAGTTGTATTAAAAAAGATATTAAAAACATATGAATATTGTAAAGTGGCTTTAAATTGTAACTTGACTTAAGTGATTTTTACTTTTTAAACTATTATATTTTATTTTTTTTTTTTATTGATCTTAAGCTTCGGCAACTATGGCCATTAGCTGTAGTGGTTTATTTGTGGGTTGTTAATGTCGGAAGGGGGGAGGAACACGTGTGTGTTGGGTTAGGCAGAATTTTTGATTGGGCACCCGTAGGTATCCGCCATGCCCGGGTGGGGGATGGCGGCAATTGTTCTACGGACACCCTGACTTGCACGGAGAAAAATGCCGTCCGGTGGTCGAGGATCGAATTCGGAACGGCTGTGCCGAATCCGTCGCGTTAGACCGCTTGGCCACCTCGCCCCCCTGTTATATTTTATCAATACAACTTGAGTATTGTACCAAAAAAATCTATTTTTTTTCTGCAATTTTTAACATACCAAGTCAAAGATGACCATTTTTGACTTAAGTTGTTTGTACTGAGCATCAAAGTATTATTCCTTAACTAATGACTGGTATCAACATCTTTCAACCCTAGAGCGAATGACATTTCATTGGAATTGTACATTTTTGTTTGTGTTTTACAATTTAGTTTTATTTTAAGCAATCATCGAATAGTTAAAAAAAAATAATTATACCAGATGCTCCAATAGGATGACCCAATTCAATTGCACCTCTATTGATATTCACTCTATTTGAATTTAATCCTAAACAGCAATTGATTGTGCAGCAAACGCTTCATTTAATTCAAAAATATCGACGCTATCCATAATCCAACTATCTTTTTCAATCTAAGAAAGTAAAAACATTTTGGGTTAATTACTCACTGTAAATTATGTCAATCATACACACAGTTATGTAGTACAACCTCGTTTTTGCATTCTTCTTCGTTTATTAGAAGTACTACCACAGCACCATTGTTCATTAATCATTCCTGATGCATTTCCAGCAGTAACTACATCACCATTATAATTATGTTTAATCAGACATTCAAATTATTTCTAAAAAAAATTACTTCAAATTTTTTATATTACCAATTTAAAAACAGGCCTCAATGCAGCTAACAAATCTAACGTAGTATCATTTTTTGGATATTCATCTGTGTCAAATATGATAGAATTCCGTCGTACTTTCAGCTCAACTGGTGTTATTTCATCTGTGAAGTAATCATTTTTTTGAGCTTCAAAAACCTAACCTGTTTCTGAGACTCAAAAGCATAACTGTCTTCCCTCGAAATATCATACTTTTCAGCTGAAAACAAAATATTTTTAAAACAGTATTTAATTATACCTACAGCATTATTAACTGCATATACAATTCTTATAGTTATAAAAAAATTATTTTCAATTTTAAAAAATACACTAAACCAGGATTTTAAGTGTCCATACATAATTGACAATACAAAAATAGGAGGGTAAGTGGTTACTGCTCTGCTGTAGATCAGGTATTGTGGGGTCACTGCAATGGAAGTGTTAAATTTGCACACAGTTTTAACATGCAAAACAATTGTGTGCCAGCCTATATAACAAAGTACATTTTATGATACTATTGCTATTAAAATTAATTTGGTTTATATATTTATTTTACTACTATTAATACAGTAGGTTGAATTAATTTTTGACGAAAACATGGAATTGTGTGTATAAAATATATTAATTTACTTTAGAAGTTTGAAGTACCCACAAATAATATATTAAATCACAACAAAATAACTAGAATTGATACTCATACAAATTCTGTCCAACTAAAAATAAAGTTAAAATGTCTTAAAACAAAAAAAAATATATTTTTTAGATTTTAGGGTTAGTCTAACAGTATTAACTTCTTATGAGAAACTTTTTTTGTAAATTTTCAATCATTAGCTATAATGACTGAAAATGTTTAAATTACTATAGGTAGGCACCAATTTACAAAATTATATTTGGAAACTTGTCGATTGGAGGTATAAATCTTTGGTGTATAGAATAAATAAATGTCCAAAGTCAAAATCGACTAGTTTTCAGGAAGATAAAACAAAACATTGAAACATCATTCAAAATCGTTGACAATAATATTTTTTTTTGGGCTTTGATATTAAAAAGGTTGTTTCAACGTTATAGTTTTGATTTACATAGGTACCAATTAAATATACAAATTTTTGATTCTAAGAATACTATAAACTATAAATATCAATTTTTGACATTTTACCATATACTAAAGAAATATTATCAGAGGAATTTGATTTAATCAATTGGTTATCAAATTAGTAATAAAGTGTGCTCCGCGTAACAATGCTCAACAAAATACCAATAACGAGTTAAAAATGAAATGATATCATTAAAAAGAATCTTAGCACAAATTAATACTTGAGTGCGTAGGTAATTTAGTGAAAGAAATACAGTTTAGCTCTCAAAGGGCTTTTAAGAATTTTTTTTTCAAAATATACCATGCAAAAAATTTTTAAAAATTGCTTGGGATATATAACTGCAATTCTGATGTTGATTCACGTGGAATGAAAAATACGCAAAATCGTTAACTTCAAAAGGTTATAACTTTTAATCTAAATCTGACGGACAAATTCAGATGGTACCATTGTACTTAACTCATTAAAAGACATAGCATTTCCATTATGGAAAAAATCGATTGGAAGTGCTAAACTGCATCCATGCCAAAATAATATTTCTACATCTAATACCTATAGTGGCCCATACACAGAACAATCTGTCGTCAAACTCGAAGTTAAACCAATCGGCCGATTATACAATGCTGCGTAGTTCAGATTGTCAGACAGACCCACACACGCACGAATCGCTCAGACAGTCGTCAAGTTGGTTTGTGAAAACGTTCGACTTTGTATATTTGTAATGCTTACCTATCGGTGTACGAACAGCAGAAACAATGTAAACTTCATTGGCCATGTTAAATGAGTAAATTACTTTAGACTGTTGAAACTTGAGTTGTAAATTTCAACGAATCCAACACAAGAATACCTATCTGAGTAGCAGTCAAATTACACTTGTTAACTGAAAGCGAGTATGGCGGTCACGCAGAAGTCTAAACAAACACACAATTTACAAACAATACTATATTATTATGTACGCACTACGCAGTCGTAAGCATCAGCTGGTAACAACTTGATGATGTTGTGTCGTGTCGACCAAATCGCATTGTGATTGTACGTTACTTTTTTATCATGTAATCACCAAGTGGCAACCGAGTATACCAATGGTTTATTGACTATCATACAGGTGGTGATAACGTTGAGCCGCGAGCGATAGATAATATAATTGCGACTTCGGCATCGAGATAAATAAACAATACTTAGTATTTCGATGGCCTTCGGCAATGCAACGCTGTGGAGTGCGGGGGGATACGTATTGCCATCGAAATGATAAAATATGTTCTAAAATGCATCGTATTTTCGATCATAACTTAAACCCTTAACCCGATTGTCTGATGGATATGCGCTTAAAATCACTGATAAGGACCGTTTTCATTGAAGGTGTTCTGAAATAAAGCGATTTTTACCGATTGCATGTAGCGTACTGTATTTCCATCAATAATGGCAGCGTTGCATTACCGAAGACGCCGATGTCAATTCTATTACTATTATACAGACAGTAATTTAGTGATGGGTGGTAACGGATAATTTGTACTATCGACTATTATTCAATTATTCATATAGACTATCGAATAATCGATACTATCGAATAAATTATCTATAATTTGAATATTAGTTATGTCAGTCGTATTGTTATTTTTAACCCTTACAGACCAGGATTTAATCGGATAAAGAATAAAGATAGGTAGCCAATTTTAGTGAAAACATTTTTTCCTTGGAATTTTACCAAGATCATTTTTTGGAAATAATAATTGTTTTAGGTATTTAATTTTATCAGAAAGAATATTAATAATAACAAAAAAATTATTAGAATTATTTAGATCCTTTATAAAATAATTCCAAACAACAGAACTATTTTTCTTGAGCCACGACATTATTTCAGTAGTTCAGTACAAAATAAACAAAATTGGTCGGCTACAGTTAGCCAGTTTAGCTCTTAAAAGTGCTGTTTTAATTTTGTCACTTAAAAGTTTTGTCATAAAAATTTAAAAAAAGTGATAACACTGATAAAAAACAAGTTACTTAGGGCCAGTGCCCAGTAGTTGTACCGTACTACAACTGTCTACGGTTAAAAAAAACGAAGTTCATTTTTGAACCTCTCGCATGGCATAGTGAATTGCAAGTTAAAAATAATGGTGTGGAATATTGTCTACAGTAAAAAGCAGCTATAATAACCATGCAGTTTGAAGTCATAAAAAAAATGAAACTATAACCTCCCGGTTATTTACACAAGGACTTCAATTGGCTGCAACAAAAATATTGTTTGCACCTTTTTATCTGCTAGTCAGCAATGTAAAAAAAAATAAAACACTAGGTATATTATGTTTCTTTAAATTAATAATATTCATTATAAATTTAGTAAAATGTATAATAGTATAGTAATTTGAGATTAATTGATGTTTTCTAAAATTAAATATAAATTTACAATAGCAATGAACACGTTTTTAAATTATTAAAAAAATAATCGTCTAGTTTAAATCGAGATGAAATGTATTTGTTGTAATTTGTAAGATGATATAAATCGGTGCTGGGTTTTTGGTTGAAATACCACTATTATAGAGACAGTATTCATTATAATATAAATATCTATATACTTCAGAGTTTATATTTTAGGATCAGATTATCAGAACACAATACAACATGACTAGTAACTGTCCTTGTGTTCTTGTAACCTAACCAATATTTGTATTATGATATAACTTAATTTATTACTGGATAACATTTTAAGATATTTTATTTTAAAAATTTGAACTAACCTACTTAAATGTATTCTTAAATTCTAAATGTGTTCTTAATGTCTTAATACAAATTAAAACTAAACCTGGCATACACATGTCGTTTATAAACAATTAGGTAGGTATTTAATGTTGTTTTATTTTACTTTAAGAAGTAGGTATTATCTAAGTACATAGACCCATATACCCGAGTATATTTATTAAATAAGAATAAAATTGTAAAAGTATTAAAACATTATAATGATGCAAGTAAAATGTATACCACAGACCACAGTTTTAGATTCTGAGTGGAACAATAAATGTATTGATTTTACAAGAATGTGTGTTTTTTTTTTTTTTTTGTGTCTGTCATCACCTTTTAGGACAGTAAAAGTGCTTGGATTTTCTTCAACAGTAACTTCTCTGATAGGAAAGTGAATCTAGTTGGTACTTTGGGGGATCAAAAGTAAAACTTTCCCAGTAATTTTCAAACGCGACATGAAAAACAAAAGGACAATTAAGGAAAAACGGGAATTTTTATACAAAATCTGTTTTCGAGAAAATCAATTTTGGTTTTTGGTGCAACTCTAAAACAAATGACCGTAGGTACATGAAATTTTGACTGAATGTTTATATTAGTATTTTCTATTCACCATAAAATTTTCCAAATATTTTGAGCTGTTTACGGACATTTTCGGTTTCCATTTTTTTTAGTTTTTTTTTTTCTATAAATATCAATAAAATTTTATTTGTTGGTTAAAAAAGCTTGAAAATTTAATAGAAGGCTCCTAGGTTATTGTTTCAAAGGCAGATGAAAAAAATTAAAAATCCTTAGTCACAGTTTTTATTTATAAGCATTTAGAGTTCAAATCTTGACAAAATACGGAAAAATCACAAAAATTAGCAAATTATTTTGAGTTGAGAATTTATAAAAATTTTTATTTTTAAATCTAAGATTTTAAAATGTAATACAAGATTATCCATAAGTTTGTCTACCTTTATCAAAAACAAAAATGTCTACAAGAAAATTAAATTAAATATTTATGAGCGTTTGAAATTCATATTTATACAACATTTGATATTTACTCGATTTCTCATGTAACAATTTTCTTATTTTATTGTAATTAAAAAACGAATGACTGTAGATGCTTGAACATTTTACTAAATGTTTATATTAGCATTTTCTATACACCATACAATTTTGAAAATATTTTGACTCTTTTTGAGCTGTTTACAGACATTGTCAGTTTTAAATTTTCTTGGTTTTTTTTATCTATAAATATCAATAAAATTTTATTTGTTTGGTAAAAAAGCGTGAAAATTTAATACAAGGCTCCTGATATATTGTTACAATAGCAGTTGAAAAATATTAATAATACATAAGCACAATTTTTTTTTATAAGCATTTAAAGTTAAATTTTGACAAAATTTATCAAATTTAAAATTTAATAATTATTTTGTAGTTAAATATTTATAAAATGTTAAACTTTTATGGCTAAGGATTGAAAACTTAAAACATGGTTCCACGTAAATAGGTTATATATAAATTACTTTATTTACAATAATATCATCAAATATACTTAGTAATATCATATCTAAGCTGACTGACCATTTTCACTCAGAATTGTTTTTCTTATACAATGATATTATATCATTGAATTAAAATTTAACACCATCCATAACAGTAACCCACTTGTAACCTTCTGTACAGCAGAGCGACACCCACTTGCCCACTTTTTACGAAAATTAGCAAATTATTTTGAGTTAAAAATTCATAAAAATTTTTCTTTTTAAATCTAAGATTTTAAAATATTATTCATGATTCCTCATAAGTTTGTCTACCTTAATCAAAAAAAAAAAATGTCTACAAGCAAATCAAATTAAATTTTTATGAGCGTTTGAAATTCATATTATTACAACTGTAATGAATCAGCCATTACAATTACCCACTTGTAACTTACAGCACACCCACTTGCTCACTTTTTTATATATATATTTTTATCATACAATTATATTATGTTACTATAAAAAACTTTGTTGGATATATTTCACTCACCATCCATGGAATGGGAAAAACGTAACCGGAGAAGAACAGAGGTGGATTGCAAAATTTAAAATGGAAACAAAATGGAGTAATAAAAATAAAATTAAAATAGGGAAGTTAACAAATAAAAAACCTACTAAGTTTTATTATTTATGATTATGGATGAATTTTAGAATACCGTGTTTTTAAATCTAATATTTAAGACTTTTGGAAGGTTTACTTCGCTTTTTATCATGGTAAAATATAAATAGCAAGCTATTAAAAACCCAAAAAGAAATAAAAATTTTAAATTTTGCTGCCACCTTACATAATATAGTCCCGGTATTACATGTTTTCCTTCATTGTCGATCTAAAAAAAATAGGAAACAATTATTTATTTATAAAAGGAAAAGATTAATTGAGTAAAAAAATATTGATAAATCATTATACCCATCATTCCAGTGGCGTATTTCGGATGGTCCGGTCACTATCCTTGGTCTGTGTATAGTATATACGGGCAAGGCTATATATCTAATTATATATGGTAATTATTGATTAATCCAGTAATCCCCCTGATGGGAGATTTCTGGCTGAGCCCCTACATAGCTTATGTCGAGTATAAAAAAAATTTATTTTTTATCTATCAGCTTTATCTGTATACTTCATGTATTTTTATCTATTATCTAAATATAAATAATACCTAACCTAGATGACTAGATATTATTTTAGTTATCTATTCCCAACACTGGAATCATTTCGTATATGCATTTGAAATTCATTTTTTTACGATCAACTGTTAGTTAATAATTTATTTAATTCAAAAATTAACTTTAACTTTACATTTGCAAATCTTTTTTTAGTTAAAAATGCAGAAACTAAATTTTCAATTTTTATAGCTAAAAATTGGAAATAAAAAATGAGATTTATCATGAGTGTGTAATAATGTTGCCAAAAAATCTAAAAATATTTTATGAGCACGGTTTTTTTATAGTAATTTTAAGTTGAAACTATTCGACAAAATTAGATGTTTAAACAAAGATTAACGATATTCATTATTTTGTTTTAATTCAAAAAAATTATTCGTGGTGACTTATAACTTTTATTTATATTATTATATTTTATACATACAATGAAGTTTTATAATGCAATGTTTTAAGCAAAATTTAATTCAACACATTGCTACTAGCAAAACAAATTACTAAAATAGCTGCAATATAAATATAACTATATAATATCATCTAGATACTAACTTGGTTTTCATTTTGCAAAGCTGGGCATTAACGAGTTAAAAAGTTAAAATAAAATAAACTTTTTAACTTAACTAGTTACTTTTGGCTTTTCATTAACTAAACTGTGAACTTACTAAATTTCTTTCTTAATTAACATGAAATTAACGAGTTAATATTTCATTTTAAGAAGTAAGTTAAGTTAATTTATTTTGTTTTTAATTTTATAAAATTTCACTATTTCAGTCTATTTCGTTTTTATGTCAAAAAATATGTATCGTACATTTATTGTTTGAAGTTAAAAATTATATCATTTGAATCTAATTTATATGGAAATAATGTATGAAGTATAAACACTAGGTAGATATCTCCTATAATTTAGTTTTGGGTGGGAAAAAATTAAGTATGTTAGCGTTGTATAAACAAATTAACTTTTTTTTAACTTAATAAAAAGTTAACAAATGTGTGTATTAACTTTTAACTTAACTGAGTAAACCTATAGTTAAATTAACTTTTAAATTTTAACTTTTTGTTATTGGTACATATTAACTTAACTGAGTTGAAAAAAATCATTAACTTGCCCAGCCTTGTCATTTTGAGGAGGCTTTTTCTAGAGATGATCCTAACTGTAATATGTTAAAATGTAGACATAATGCAGTAAATATTATAACTTGTGAAAATATTTTTTAGATTTAAAATTGGTGGGGTGGGGATTGCCCCCACGACTTAGTTATAATATCCAATATCCAATGGGGTAGGTGGGTATAAGTAATTGTTCATTGCTACACCTAAAAAAAATTAATTCGGCGCCACTGGTTTCATAGGTAACATAATATTATTATGAATTTTGTTTATGTTTAATTTATAATAGTTTTAATAAAAATCATTACTATTAGCATATTATTATCTATTTATTTAGTATTGATCATAATAATATAATAAGGCGTTCTTTATTGGTTAGATTGTATGCACAATATTTTGTGTTTAATATTTATTAAGCCAGAATTGAGTGTGTGCGGCTGATATAAACTTCGGAACAAGTACTAGACTTATTGTGTGAAAAAAGTACAGAAATGTTAGGAACGTTGAAAATTTAGTTTTTAAACATTTTATTCAAATATTTGTATATTATTTTTTCTGTACCTATAGAACTACTTTTAAGAACATACTATTCATATTTTATAATTTATACTATGTAATCAAGATCATTTAAATAAAAAAAACTAAGTTAATATTGTTGTGTATTTATTTATTTTTATAAAACTTAAATTTAAATGTAGATTTGGTTTATTATTTAGGTTCATGTTAATTGTATAATTTTTTCTTAATGTAAGAAATGGGTAGATAACCTGGCTTAGGTTATAGGTATATATGGGATCCATTGCTATTAGTAAGTATAGTAAGTGGATCTTAATTATATTCAATTTCCCGGTAAGGAAAATGGACCCAGTACCTACGCGCCTGACTTATACTTTAGACTTTAGAGCATAGACAATTTATAAAGTATTTGAATTATATCTTTAATATATGACACGTTATTTGAGTTACTAGTGATAAGACTAAGCAAATACAAGGCAATGCTCCATAATAGTAATTACTAAATTACTAGTATATTTTAATATATAATTACTACTCTATGCTCACAGCCGAGAGACGGGACTAGGTCGTCTTAGAAAAGTTAGCTAGGTACCTCCTCAATTATTTTAAGTTGAAAAAAATCTTTTCGATTGAAGACTTAAATTTAGGTTGAATTGAATACAATTGTAATTCCTAATATATTCAACTGAAACTATTCAAATATTGAAACAAAAACAGTAAATAGGTGTGACGTTAAATAAATAATTCATAAGTATTTTATTTACTAGTTTGTACAATTATATATATAGCCCTCCGGTCTAGCAATACAGTATATTTAATAAATGTTAAATAAATTAAACGTCTTAAAAATCGATCAAATTCATTGAAAATATAAACGTCGTTCGGAAAAAAAACGAGTGACATTCACGTATCGTTCAGTGTTTACTATAAATATATGAACAATCTTTCCAAACACTGATATATCATATATATAATATATATATACTGGCTGATCTCGTGCACTTCGTTAGGTACCCGTTAAATGTACAAACTGTATATGACTCAAACTTTGTTCAATGCGTTATTTAATATTCGGTGCATGATGTTCTAGATTTATCTTAACTTTTCTGTTGCCCGGAATAAAAATTCTGATTCGCAGCAGTATAATATCAGCTAGGCAATCTACCCGCGGTAGATCGCGAACCCCGTGCTGTTTGTACATACGTGTATAATTTAACTCTAAAGTATCAAAGTTATACCAAGTTTGTCGTATTTACTTAATTCCACCTACGGTGGATTAATATAATCAATTAATACGAAATCCTAACCTAACCCCTAACCTAACCGTACTAAAATCCGATGAATAAAAAAAAAACCGAATTTAATCTTTTTTAAATTAGCCCATCTTCTTCCCACAGGTCTAATCTAAACGCAGACGTTCATTTTTAGGTATATATATATATTGACAGAAAATAATAATACAAATCAACAAACATGCCCGATTGACTAGTAGCAACCAATGTATAATACACTATTATTATTTTTATTTTTTTCTGGACAACCCTTATCACTTAGGGGTATGAAAAATAGATAGTAGCTGATTCTCAGACCTGCTGAATATATTATGCATATAAAATTTCATAAGAATCGGTCAAGCCGTTTCAGAGGAGTATGGTAACTAACATTGTGACACGAGAATTTTATATATTAGATATATTTTATATAATATATAATATACATATATATATATGTATATAATAATAATAATATACATTTATATCTTACGAGTTACGACCATGAACTAAGACAATATAAGATAATGAATTCATGACTGGCCGTGCTCGTGCATTCAAAACAACTTTCTCCACCGCACCGCTATTCGACCTTGCGATCACTACTACTTTTGCATACAGAACGCTCCACGTGCAACAACCTAGTCGTGTACGTGTTTATAAAACACACAACTCACTGCAACAGCGCTGTATAATCAGTGTTAACAGGTGTTTCGAGAACCAATCAAAAACCGACACCGCGAAACGGACTGCCCGCCACCCAGTCATGACCTTATTACGCGATTTTTGTCGAGTCCATCGACTTTTCCAATATTTACAATTCTTCTTCTTCTCTCTTTGTCTAAATCAAAGACATCTGCGAGAGAGACAGACATTGTTGTCAGAATAGCATGTAAAAGCGATTACAGTATACAACCAAAATATTTGATCGTCCTTAAATATTTATACTGATAAAGATAACCAACGAGTGATAATATTTTATGAATCATTCGCGAAGCCATAGTTCAAGAGAATACCTACGCTTATGTATAAATGTTTATATTATATTAAAATATGTGTGTGTACTGTTTTTTAGTGAAACGAATACTGTACAAAATTTTGGTTCTGCTACACATTTAAATCAATTAATGTGAATTCACGTAAGTAAAATAATATCTAAGCTATACTGCAATTGGATCTTTGCAGGTTGAAAGAGTCCAACGCAATTTTATAAAGTATGTAAGTTTCATCTTAGGCATTCAATGTCCCCCACACGATTACTCTCCAGTCTCTAAGATTCACGACCTTCAATCCCTAGCTGACCGTAGACGGAAGTTAATTAAGACTTTCCTGGGAGGTCTCTCATCTAATCTTGTTGACTCTCTTACTCTTTTATCCCTTATACCTAAAAGTTCCTCGCTTTCCAACTCGAGCACCTGTGTGAAGTAGAGAAGATAAGGTGATACCACTTCTAAATATTCAGGGTGCCAATTTCGACGGTAGATTGATAAGAGCACGGTAAGTGGCGACACCATTCGACCTGGGGCCTGTTTTTCCTTTTAATTGCATGTAAAACATGAGAAAGAAAAGATCTTCTTTGTAAAATAATAACTTTGTGAAGTTAAAACTTAACAAGTGTTATGTATACTTTAATGTGTTCATTGATTAAGCACTATTTTCAGTAATTAAAATAATAGAATAGCTACTGTTTACATTTTACTAACATTTATATTTATCAATCAGTCAGTCAGGAGTTAAGACACATTCGATTATACATTGTAGAGTTTAGTAATAAATATTAAAATACATAAACAACTAATCAACTAATAAATAAAAAATGTTTTATTTATGTTTTATTATTTTTAATATTCAAAATAAGAAAAAACAATTGAGTATACATGATTATCTAAAAATCAAATGATTTTATCAGTACAATAATATGTGTAATATATTC
The DNA here is from genome assembly GCF_019925205.1 of Metopolophium dirhodum. NCBI lineage: Eukaryota > Metazoa > Arthropoda > Insecta > Hemiptera > Aphididae > Metopolophium > Metopolophium dirhodum. The sequence continues at coordinate 7,276,221 of NC_083560.1, forward strand.
GTATATAGTATATTAATATTATTATATAGTATGAATGGAAATATCTATGTATTCAATTTTTAAAAATACTAATTAATTTATAAAAATGTATGTAATCAATAATGAATAACATAGCAACACCAACATCATTAGGAGGACCAATAAATTAACTATTTGAAAAATAAATAAAATTGAAATACATTTGGTGAACTGAATAATATTGTTTTTTTCTGTTGTTCAATTCTTAATTGTTTAGACTCACAACCTGTTTTACACCCAGGCACAAAACATTTTTTTGGTATTTTTAAATAATTTTCACAACAATAAACAACTGAATATACAAAAACAAGCTTTCAAATTTTAACATTATTCAAGAGCATTGAAGTGGTAGTAAGTTATCTTATTGCTGGTATTTCAAGAATGAATTCAATAATAAATGTGTGTGTGTTCACCTTTTGAGGTGATAAAAGTTTTTCTATTTTCTACTTCAATATCTTTTCTGGTAGGAAAGTGAATCTAGTTGGTACTTTGGGGAACAAAAGTAAAATATTCAAAAAGTATTCTAAACCGATTTCTAATCAGCGGCAAAGATTTGAACTAATCCAAATTCATTAATGCAATTACAGTTAGTTATAATTATAGTTATATTAAAATATAGGTATTAATAACTTATTGACATATACAGTGTGATCATGAAATTAGGTACCACTGAATATCTCAGATGGGTGACCTTGTATTGAAATAGGGTTTTCGGAAGGTGATAGGGAGCCCTTAAATACATATTTTCATACCAGTTTCAAATTTTTAGCTCACTCGGTACGCGCATGCGCAATACAACTTACTTTTTTTTTAATGGCAACCCCAGTTTTTTTCTGCAGATTCGGGTAGAGTATTTTTTTTTAAACGTTTATTGTACAAAAAGTTATTTTCTATTTTCAAAACTGCCCAAGTTAGAGTAAGTCAAAAATTGGATTTATGCATAATTCGTGTTTAATGATATTTTCATTTAAAACCATTGGAAATGTAAGTGTGAAATAACTAAACATTATTTTTAGTGTATGGTATTTTGTCAACTGTATTAATTAAATGTACAGCAAAATAGTTATAACTTATAATGATAATAGTAATAGTAATATTATAATAAAAATAAAATGTATAAAATACATTTATCGAATGAATTGTTCGAAGTTTATAGCAGCACTTAATAACCAGACATAACGGATATCGCACACACTTTGTACGAGTCTAGTTACAGAGTAAAAGTAAAATTTTATTTTTCATCAAACTAATGAATACTTTTATTTAAATACTTTAATAATTACATTACCTGCTTATCTTATCTTATATTAGAGCTATTTTAAAATAAAATAAAATTAAACTATAGAAATAGTTAAAATTGTAATCCAATTATAGCAGTTTACTAAACAAAAATTATCCCATACTCGAGATATTCAATCTAGTGACCAATACAGTATTATTAAATTATTATTTGAAAAACTCACCTTTAAACCAAACGACTAACCTTAAACAATCACATGCGCTTGCTAAGACCTTTGCTAACTAGAAATAAGAACTCCACTCTAAACACCAAATTAACAATCTACAAAGCGCTACTCAAACCAATCTGGACATATGGATTTCAATTGTGGGGCGCAGTAAATAAATCTAACATTAATAGAATCCAAACTTTCCAAAACGTATCACTCCGACGATTTTCCAATGCGGAGCCCTATATTTCAAACCACACTCTTCATAATGATTTTCATATGAAAACAATAGATAAAGAAGCACCCACTTCCTACAAACAATTTCATAAACGACTCCAAACGCATCCTAACCACATACCTCATAAAAGATCTTTCCATCCTTACTCTCCCAGGAAATCCCAACCGCAGACTAAAAAGGAACTGGTGCCCTTCTACAAAACTTTAATGTCTAACGTCTCATGACAAAAAAAAAAAAAAAATTATTTGAAAACAGAATCTGCAGAAAAAAACTGGGGTTGCCATTAAAAAAAAAGTAAGTTATATTGCGCATGCGCGTACTGAGTGAGCTAAAAATTTGAAACTGGTCTGAAAATATGTATTTAAGTGCTCCCTATCACCTCTTGAAAACCCCATTTCAATACAAAGTCACCCATCTGAGATATTCAGTGGTACCTATAATCGTGATCATACTGTATATAAACTAATAGTTGAAAATTCAATTTAATGTTCAATAGCTGCATATTATATACACATTTAACATAATAACGTAATATAATATAATATGATTCATATAATAATATTAGCTTGGTTTATATCTATAAAATAATAATATATTCCACCTATTTTATATTCATATTATGAACATCACATTTACATTTTAAATATTTAACAATGCATTTACACATTAAAACTTGAAATAAAATAGGCTCCCCGGGCGATTAATGGTGTACTGTTAAGAGATTTTTGAACTCATGGATTACCGTTCATTTTTGAATCCGCTTTTTTACATAATGAGATAGGGACGTGGTATCACCTTATCTTCTTTACATCATGGTCTTTCTATATTCTTCAACACAAAAGTAACTATATGAAAAATAGACCATTAAGACGCATAATGTCCATTGCCAATGAGGATCCCTCCTTTCTAATCTAACTATCCTTATTGTTACTACTTTCAAATCAATTTTTTTTCTATTTTTAAGCATTATTATTGCTATTATTATTTGTATTAATGTATATTTCCTACTATTTACTTAGAATTCAAATGTATTATCTATTGTATTCAAAGGGCACCGCCCGTTAATAATTAATAAATAAATAAAATTAGATATAGGTACACTGATATGGTACATATGAGTTTGGAAATGTTTCATGTTTTTTAACAGATTCTTTTGTATTAATATAATATTACATATTTGTTTTTCAGAGTCCAAAATACAGTAAATAATCATAGTGATAGTGTTCAATAAAATGGAAATGGACAAAATAATGTAAGTATATTATTATTATTGACTTGTAAAACAATTCAAGATTATTAATTTAAAACTAAAATATAAAAATATTTTATTAAAAGTAATTAATTTTAAATTTTGTGCAGTGAAATTAGTGATGATAAAAATAATCATAATGGCAATAATAATTATGGCAAAGGCAATAATTTACAAAGTCTTGAAAACTCCATAAATTCATTAAACCAGTGGACACTACCACCAGCACCACTACATATCAGAAATAGTAATACCAATAATAATGCTAAAACCAACATCCCTAAATCCTATCAACGTAAAAACAAAAATAATGCAAAAAAAATCATTCAATTTAAAAGGTATGTAATGAGTGTATACATATATATTATTAAAATTAATAAGAATTAAACAGAATTTTTTTGTTTAACTTTAGAAAAGTAATTATTTTGAACAAAAATGAATCATCCACAAATATCTTAACTGAAGAAATTAAAGGTACTACAGATATGCAACTTTTAACTTCTGATGAGGGTTCTTTATTAAATCAGGAAGATGACAATGAGCCAACTGAATCATTACTAGTTCAACCAGAAACTGAACCATCAAGAGTTTTACCAGATACTGAATTCCATACATTATTCTCAACTGATGAAACAGTTGACTTGACCACTAAAGACAATACACAAAACAAGTTAGTTATTATAGATTAGTCTAGAGTTTATAGTCAAACTTAAATATTCAAATATAATATTTGTTACAGAAAAGAAATCATAAGACAAAAGAAAACTCCTAAACGCAAAAAGGCTGTGGCTTCTAAGTAATGCATAGTTATTATTTGATTTAATATAATATTGTGTATATTGTAAATATGTATATATATTTATAAATATCCTTTATTTAATGATTAGAAAATGTAGGTGATAACTATGCCACCCTAATTGTGTAATTCTAGCTACATTCCTGACTAGTACCTAGAGATACATTTAAATTTAAAAAAAAATACATGTTCAACATTTCTTGATTTTGAAGAATTTTGTCAACATTTAAATTTGAATTGCTTATAAAAAACTTTTCCTTATTTATTTTTGGTATTTATTAATTGGTATGTTATGTATAACCTGATATTACATTTCAAAATTTTTCATCAAGCGAACATAATTTTAATTGACATTTTTTGAAAAAAAAAATATTGATAATGTCTTAATTTTATATATTAAAGCACAAAATCTTACATCAAAAATTTAATTTATAATGTATTCAAAATGCTAACATAAACATTTTGGTGAACATTATTTATATTTATATTTGTTCAAAAATGAATTACCATAGATACTTGAAATTTTCATCAAATTTCTATAGATTTATATAAAATGTTTTTGTTGGGCCAAAAGGCTTGAAAATTTAACACAAGGTTAAGAAATTTTCAAGCTACAAAAGCACAATTTTTTTTATAATAGTTAATGTTTAAAATTTGACCAAATTCATCAAAATTTCTAAAATTTGCAAATCACATTGTAGTAACAAATTTATAAAATGTATAATTTTCGTAGCTAAGGATTGTAAATATAAAACTCCACCTTAGACACCTAATGTACAGCAGAGGGTAAACTTGCCAACTTCTTTTTTTTTTTTAAATAATGGGAAATTTTAATTTTGACCTTTCAAAAATACGATTTAATTGTTATCAGAAATAACCCTCAAAGTTAAAAATCAAAACATTTTTTTTAGTATAGTGTATAGTGTATAGACAAAAAATATATTTTATTTTCATATTAAGGTCGTCACACACTTGTAGTGGTGGCAGTAAAATGCTTTTGTCTTGGTGGTGCCTTAGCGGTGACGTTAAAAAAGTATCGGGCTTCTATTTTCCATAACCGGTATTGCTGCAGTGTGTGGGGCCCTTTAATATAATGTAGAATGGAATATTGTATAATAATGACTACTGAGTAGGGTTTGGAAGTTATAAGAGCTAAAAAAAGAAAAAATATGCACTAAAAAAATTATAAAATTTGCATGAAAAAATGTCAACTATGCAAAATATTTAAATATTTAAATATTTTTACATTTCAAATTTTTAAACTCGCAATTGTATAGTTCGGGTTTCTAGTTTGGTTAGCTATAAATCGAGAGTATATAGAATAATATGCAATTCCTACAACTTCCTAGTAATGAGAAAATTGTATTTTAAAGGTCGGACACGTCATTAACAACGCCTAGGCCCAAGAGAGCATGTGCTATTGACAAAGTTGCTGAGAACAAAAAGTATATTTTGATTTAAAGGATTCAATTGAACATATTGTAATTTATAAATATATTTTTTTTCAGATCTGGTTTATGTAAACTAGGAAAACAGAAAGATGGTAGTTGGGCCTTAAATATTAAATATATTTCATCACCAATGTTTCAATGTCCAATTTGTGATGTGTTTTACCAAAGTCCAGAGTCACGCAAAACACATGAAGTTTTAGAGCATTCCTCGCTGCTTGAGTCTATACATAAACCTGTGGATATTGTTTCTACCCCAGGAAATACGGCTTGTATTGAACAGTTAACCCTATTTAATTATTTGAAACTTTGCGAAACATCAAAATATAAAACAACAGTAGTCCATGAATTGGCCAAAAGAAAACATTTGTTGAAAGCATTTAATACTAAAGGACTTGAGACTATAGGACAAGAGGCTATAAGACCTAAAATTATTGACTTCTTTAAGTGTAATTATTGCCTGTAAGTATAAAACATCAATACATTTCAATTAATTCTTATTAACAGTAAATATTTTTGTATTTTTTAGATATGAAACTAATCTTATATTTGCTTTATGGGCTCACATGACCTCCAAACATCTATATCTAAAATGTGATTCTGAAAAAAAGCCATTTTTATATTGCTTTTTGTGCGATCGCACATTAACTAAACGTACAAAACCACTCAGACATTTAGACGCTTGTATAAATAAACTAAGTGAATTATCAACTACCAATAACTCACCTAAACAATTTATATGTGCACTTTGCGATGAAGGTTTTGATTCATTGATAGAACTTGAAAAACATACTTGGGGACATGCAAAAAAGTAATAGTTATAAACATTCATATTACTTAAATAATATAGTATATAATTTACATATATTGTATTTTATAACTGACATTTGTATAGACTTTTTATTGTTTTTATTAGTTATAGTGTTAACCTATTAGATGTTATAAATATTTCCTAAACTATTGTAAATATTATTAGGTTGTTTAAAAGTAATTTGTTTGAAATTGTAATTTAATTTCACTGAAAGATATGTAAAAAACATATGCATTATTTTATATTGATTTATGCTTTAATTTAATATAAGTATGTTTCTGTGCTTAGAATCTTTTAGTTATATTTAATCATTTTTCATTTTTTTTTTGTTATATTAAAATAATGCAAGGTAAAAATTGTATGTCTTATTTATATATTTACTTTAAGAATTTATTTTGTATTATTATTACTATTTTTTCTTTGTACACAAGCAATTAATCTTGTATGCTTGTCATACTCAATTTAAGTATTTCTAACTAACGATAATTATATAACTAAACTAAAAATAAAAATTGTATAGAATAAAATCAGTTATTATCTTATAAACTGTTGAATGCAAATACAATTATCACTTGCATTCTACAAATTTAAAATAATATTAATTTTTTTATTCATAACACGGTGATTTCATAAATATTTTGATATATCATACTTTATCCCTTACTTTATTATATTTAGTTATTTATTTATAGTATTCCAAATTATTCATTATTCATAATTCAACATAATTCTAAATTTGTATTACAGTTAAAACATTTTTTATGTTGACATTAATTATTATAATTGATAAGTGAATTATAAGTGAATTTTTTTAATATTTGTCCATAATTTATTAATCATACGTGATCACACTTGTCACAGGGTATGCTATAATTTTATAGTTAGCTTAATAGGTGTAAGTAATATGAACGACTAAATATATTTGTAATTTATAATCATAAGTAAAATAATTAAATTTAGTATAGTAAAAATTAAATGTCTTGTTATTTATTTAACCCTACTCCATACATTAAAAATTAAAAAAAAAAAAATTGGGAATTATTTTTTAAGTTTGATACTAAACTGATCTAAACTCGCTCGTCAAATACATTGTGGAGGCTCAATATTGTTGTTAAACTTACACTGACTCTACCAAAATTAAAACTGGCTAGTGTTGTGTGATGCTGACCCGGTATTTCAGCTAATTGTATACTTATAGGTAATAGCATTGATTATTCAAAATCTTTAATATCATTAATAATATTATTTGTATTTAAGTCTCTATTGGTTCACTATAAATTAAAATAGCAGTATCGTCAGCATAACAGATTATTTCCGCATTATCACCAATATTTAATGGCCCATTTATGAATGTTATGAACAGAAGAGGGCCAAGAACAGTGCCTCGTGTAATATTTTAAATTATGTATTTACTGAATTATTTGCTTTAACAATTTGTGTCCTGTTGGATAGGTAAGTGTAGCACAATACTATATTGAGAACAATGTCATGTGAGCCGGGTTGTCTCTCTATTACAGCGTACAATAATACATTTTGTGTGGCCCAACAATATATATAACCAGTGGTGCGGTTATCGCGAGTGTTGGGTGTGGAATCCACAGGGGTCCCGGGATCTCATATACGCATGCAGTGGTGTGTAGAACATTTCTTGTGTGTGAGGCCCAATGCATTTTTATTTTTTACTACCACCACCACCACCACCACCACCATCACCACCACCACTACTTTAATAAGTACACACTGTACAATTTACAAGTCCTATCTTCCCAACGGTTTGTTATTAATTGTCAACGTTTAATTCTCTATTATGACAAGTCAATCTCATATTATTCTCGTGACCCCATCCATTTACGTTGAGGCACAGGCCTCAAAAAACTACCTTCACCGCGCCACTGTACGCATGTAGAATATTACAATAAGGCTATGACGGTTTTTCATTTTTATTTTTTACGAGCCAGTCTAGTCGCGCCACTGGATATGGTATGGTTAAAATGAATTGAGGCAACAATAATTTATTAAAATGTCAATAACGATACCCGGCCGACAGTGGCGGTGGCGACGACCTTGGCGGCTTGGCTGGTGTGTTCGAGTCGTCCGGCGGCGCACAACATCGGCGATCCGCGATAAGTGGTAGCACGCACACGGTCGATCGCACTTTGGCCGGCGCTCGCGTACGCGCACGCGCGATTCGGCGGCGACAACGATGTCGCCCGACAAGGTAGGTAAACGCACTTGTAGACCCAGGCGACGAGGCATGAACGCGCAACGGGTCGACCACGAGGTTTACGGCGCGGCCGAACGCATAGACAGCACGGTATACTTTACGAACTTACAAACCGTGCTCCGGAAGTTCGCCGAAGGAAAGTCATCAATTGAGCTTTTCACCGAAGGTGAACGATTCTAACTTATTGTTCACATTGGAAGAACGACGTCGTTCATTTTACACCGTGTCTAAAGTAAACGCGTCCGATGCGTCGAAAAAAAAGAAAACGGCTTGTATTTTGCCGCATCGGACGCAATCGGAACAGCACGGTCAGAATAGGACACGGCGAAATACGTTCACTACTACGAACTACTAAAACGTTAAACGAACGATTCGATCGATTCCAACGATTTTCTGTTTCGTTCGCTAATCAGGAGTGATGTACATTTTTATAATATCGTATAATACCGCAGATTTCTATATATAAAAATTGCGAACCTTCGCCATGAATTGGAGCTTCAAGGTCGGTTGGCAATTGTATGGTATTTCATATTATGACAAATAAGATGATATTATTATGATTTATTTTGTATGGTATTTTATTATTTCTAAACATGTTGTTTAAAAAAAAAATAAAAAAAAATATTTTATTTAAGTCATTTTACATTTACTATTTTATTTGACCATCAAAAAAAATATTATTCCCAATACATTTTGTATAATAAATGAAATGTTTTGCCAACAAACGAAATGGCGGCCGTCCACAGATGAGCTTCACTTGTAACAATGTAAATTGTATAGGACTTCCTATTATCTAATGTAGTATAGAAGTCTGTGTATTATACACGCTGTATAGAATTATTTTATACAATGGTATAAAATCTGTATAAAACTTTTTTCAAGTATTAATTATTTTTTTTTTATTTTATATCAAACAGTTATTACTTATTTTACTTATTATTTAAAAAGGTAACTAAAAGACTAAACTGTTAAAATTTGTATTTGATTTGAAACATAGCGATTTACGAAATAAATTAGTTAAAATTGAAGAACCAAGGTTCAAATAAAGACTTCACTTTTTATAGATTAATAAAAATATAAACTTATTTTATTTATCTACTTTTGGGTTGGGCCACTGGCGGCCCGTGTACCATTTTTCACTGGCCCGTGCTATGCATTTCAATTTAGTTTATAAAAATATACAGTTTTAAGATTTGTCTGTATATATTTTATTTTATCATATTTAGAAAACTATTAAAATCCATATAATGTTTATCGGAAAACGTAGATATAAATTCTTATCTAGTATTGAACTATTAAATGTAAATAATATTGTATTATTTATAGGGGTATAGTAAACAATTAACATTAGGTTATTTTTTTTTGCTTTGTTGTCTGGCCCGCTAGATTTTTGCACATTTAAAATTGGCCCTCTTTTTGAGTTGCCCATCCCTGACCTAAGTGAACGACTGGTCCCCAGGGCCGTCCTTTGAGGGAGGAACTAATCAAAGATATTATGACTAACTCAAGATTTTTTTTTAATATTTAGTTGGCAAATTTGGCACTTCATCAAAGTTTTCGACAATTCGGCATCGTCAGTATTTAATAGTATTTTTATTATTTTCAAAAAAATATTTGTTATGTATATTTGAAATTTGATTACAACGACAACGACATTTCGAATACCTACATCGAATTTTGAAAATAGACGAGGTTATCTACTATCGGTGTATTGCGCGACTGTACAACACGTAACCCGTAGGTATTCTATTGACTTATTCTTGGTATTATAAAATATTTGCAATTTTAACTTTTGCAGTCAATAGTTGTCGTTTAATCGACTATTCGTCCAAGGTAAGTGGTAACGCATCTTGTTCTGTAGGTAATATAGAAATTAACTCTATAGTTTTAATATTACCTATATGTTTTCTTTCATATTATCCATAAGTCTTAACATATTATTTGCATATTTATGCTATTTTAATAATAATGAATATTGCGACAGTAAAAATGAAAAATATTCCGGCAAACCTAAGTGAATTAAATTTGACAACACAAAACTAAAACAAATCTTCTTCGTTTATATATATCTAATTTCGTCCAAAATTGAACATAAAATAACTATAAGAAAAATATTTTTTATATTTTTTTGATTTTTTGGTTGCAGAATAACCTACTTACGTGGAACCATGTTTTAAATTGTCAATTCTTAGCTTTAAAAGTTAATCCTTACTATACATTTTAGTTTCTGAGCGAAGCGATGAATGTATTGATTTTATAATGATGTGTGTTTTTTTTTATTTTTGTATCTGTCATCACCTTTTAGGGCAGTAAAAATGCTTGGATTTTCTTCAACAGTTAATTTTCTGATAGGAAAGTGAATCTAGTACTTTTGGGGGTCAAAAGTAAACATTTCGCAGTAGTTTTAAAAAGCGACGTAAAAACAAAAGAAAAATTAAGGAAAAACGGGAATTTTTACGCAAAATCTGTTTACGAATAAATCGATTTTGGTTTATGGCGCCACTCTTAGAAAAATGACCGTAGGTACATGACATTTTGACTGAATGTTTATATTAGCATTTTCTATACACCATAACATTTTCCAAATATTTTGAGCTGTTTACAGACATTTCTAGTTGCCATTATTTTTTAGTTTTTTTTTTTCTATAAATATCAATAAAATTGTATTGGTTGGTTAAAACAATTTAATAGAAGGCTCCTAGTATATTGTTTCAAAGGCAGATGAAAAAAATTAAAAATCCATAATTACAATTATTTTTTATAAGCATTTAAAGTTCAAATATTGACGAAATACGTAAAATTTACGAAAATTTGCAAATTATTATGAGTTAAAAATTCATAAAAAATATTTTTTTAATCTAAGATTTGAAAATGTAATACAAGATTCCTCATAAGTTTGCCTACCTTTGATATTTGATATTCACTCGATATCTCATGTAACGATTTTCTTATTTTATTGTAATTAAAAAACGAATGATTGTAGATACTAGAAAATTTCACTGAATGTATATATAAGCATTTTCTATACATGATTTTGAAAATAATTTGACTCTTTTTGAGCTGTTTACGAACATTGTCGGTTTCAATATTTTTAGTTTTTTTTCTATAAAAATCAATATTACATTCGCACAATTTTTTTTTTAAGCATTTAAAGTTCAAATTTTGACAAAATGTATTAAATTTATTATATTTTATAAAATGTTCAATTTTTACAGCTAATAGTAAATAATAGGTTATATATAAATTATAAATTACTTTATTCACAATAATATCATCAAATATATTTGGTAATATCATAGGCTGACTGACCGTTTTCGCTCAGAATCGTTTTTCTTATGCAATGATATTATATCATTGAATTCAAATTTAACACCATCCATTACAGTGACCCACTTGTAACCTACTGTACAGCAGATCGACATCCACTTGCCCACCTTTTTTTAATTTGATATATTTTGTCAAGATTTGAATTTACATTGATTACAAAAAATGTATGCCCATGTATTTTTAACAATTTTTTTAACTGCTGTTGTAACACTATATTAAGATCATTGTATTAAATTTTCACGCTTTTTGACCCAACGAATATAATTTATTGGTTGTTTATAGAAAAAAAAAACAAAAAAATTGGAAACTGAAAATGTCCGTAAACAAGACAAAACAATTCAAAATATTTTTTAAATATTTTTATATGTTATGGTGTAAAGAAAATGCTAATATAAACATTCAGTGAAAAGCACTTATGTCTACAGTAATTTGTTTTAAAATTACACTAATAACCAAGATCGATTTTGTCGAAAACTGATTTTGCGTAAACATTCCCGTTTTTCCTTAAATTGTTTTGTTTTTCTCGGATTTTTTTACTTGTAACCCTCAAGAGTACCACTAGATTCACTTTCCCATCAGAAAAGATGCTTTTGAAGGAATTCTAAGCATTTTTACTGTATTAAAAGGTGATGACAGACACAAACAAAATAATGAACAAATAAAATAACATAGGCTTAGTATCATTGTAAATTTAATGAATCGCTCCGCTAAGAATCTAAAATAATGATATTTTTTTTTCTTTTATTGGTCTTAAGCTCTTTAGCATTTCGTGGGGAGGGGATCACTGTTGGTTGGTTGTGGAACTCGTGTGTAAATGGGGTGAGGATTCGTCGCTAGTAACCCATCCGGGTGCTTGTACCGCAGCTTGCATATTAAGTCACTGCAGCCAACCATTCCGCGCTACACCAGGTCCTTAAATAAAGCTGTATATAATATATAAAATATGTTCTTAAAATAATAGTATGCGTTGTAATGCAAAACAATATAAAGTTTTCGAGCGAAGGGAGAAAAAAAATTATTGAGTTGGCAAATTAATATAGGTCTACCACCCCCCCCCCCACCTTTATTTGTTCTTCGGGACGGCCCTGCTGGTCCCACCATCACTAAAAAAACGGCACGCGAACACGACGGCCGGCGGACAGGCACCGTGTACGTGCGAACTGAACGACGGCTTAGCGCAACAACAATATTGACGCGTCGTCCGTACCCGTTGGTTCTGCCCGCGGAACACAGCACACGGCGGCGGCGGAGGTGACGCTGCGTCAAGCTCGGTCGCGTGTTCAGCGCCGGCCCTAGGGGGGGGGGGGGGGGTGTGGAAAGCCTAACCTAACCGGGCCCCGCAGGCCACGAATTATACTATTACGAACATCAATTTATCCGTAAATAAACATAATAATATTGTCCCCGCTGACAGTAATACGTAAATTGCGGGTTGTTATCGACGAAAATCAAGACAATACCAATTATACATAATATACTCTGTTCGCCGTAAGTAGACCCACTTCCGCGCATCCACACTGATACTATAGCGTCGAAACACTCGAAACGTCGTTAAGATAATCAAATCACTACGTATAAACAGTATGTGCGGTGGCGACGATCGCCACTATGGCGTCCGAAAACGCGGCCACGACCGGTTTTCGTCGAGCAATTGGGTCAACTTACGGCGAATAGAGTATAGCTGTAACGTTTTATACACTCATGATGTACAATGTGTAAAATTGTTTATCGTCGACGACGATCGATAACAGTACAAAATAGTCAACATTTAGCTTTAGCCCCAGGCATTTTTGTTAGTTCCTTAGCTCGTTTAGTTTTGTTTGATAATTTTGATGGAGTTTGCTTAAAATATGGAATTAAAGTGTTAGACGTACTTGGTTTTGTACTTGTACATTGCTGAAAATGTGATTTGAGATTAGTCGTATTTCCACTGTAACCAACAGCACATTTGCACTTTTTACAAAAAACTTGATTTTTATTTAATATAAACCCCTTTTCATTAACTTTAAAACCAAAATGTTGCCATATATCACTTCCAGCACCAGACAACGGTATTAATTTAAAGTTTTCACTCATTTTATTTGTATAAATAATAAAATTAATAACGAACGTAATAATTACGAAAAAAATTACGACGTCTCACCACGAGTTAACAACCGATACTGAATTTAGATTAAATTGTTTGGTGTGGTGGTTATTTCTTTGGAACATATTAATATCGCCTCGTATCATAATCTACGTTTTTATCTTTATTATATCTGACAGATATTTTTTTTAAATTTAATTTTATACTGTTTACTCAGCTTAGTGTTTAATCACACCGATATTGCGATATTTTCGATAATTATTTTTAGATATCGATATCGAAATCATTGAAAAATACCCACGATATCGATATCGTTGGCCAATACTAATACTTAGTAATATCATAGGCTGACTGACCGTTTTAGTTCAGAATCGTTTTTCTTATACTATGACAATATTATATCATTGAATTCAAATTTAACACCATCCATAACAGTAACCCACTTGTAACCTACTGTACAGCAGAGCGACACCCACTTGCCCACTTTTTACGAAAATTAACAAATTATTTTGAGTTAAGAATTCATAAAAATTTTTCTTTTTAAATCTAAGATTTTAAAATATTATACATGATTACTCATAAGTTTGTCTACCTTAATCAAAAAAAAAAATGTCTACAAGGAAATCAAATTAAATTTTTATGAGCGTTTGAAATTCATATTATTACAACTGTAATGATATGCTCACACACCATTATAATAAACTAAAATTGTACAGAATAATAAACAACGGCCAGACTGCCGTTTGTAGAAATCGTGTTTGACTTTATTTTCTGCTGACGCCAAAGAATAATCCCAGGCTCACGATAACTTTTTGATAAAGCCGCCTACAACTCTCTAGTCAGCATCATCGCGTCGTCCCTTAAACCAGTGCATGAGCACCAACCACCAGAGTAACAACCTCTCAAGTCCCAAAAAAACCGATTTTAACGAGCGACAACTGGACTCCTTACGCGAGCAATAATCAGTGCGTTCGTTCCTTTTCAATTTATGCATTTGAAGTATTACTTTGTCTTATCCAAGACCTAAAACTCCTACAATTTTGCTGATTTTGTAGAAAACCGATTTTGCGTAAAAATTCTTGTTTTTCCTTAATTGTTATGTTGTTTTTCCCGGGGCTTTTGAAAATTATTGAGAATTTTGGACTTCCCGAATGCACCAATTTGATGTCTAGATTCACTTTCCAATCGAACAAGATACTGTTGAAGAAAATCTAAGCTGTTTTACTGCCCCAAACCGTGATGACACACAAAAAAAAAGTTAAAAAAATTAAAACACATCATTGTAAAATCAATACATTCATCGCTCCGCTCAGAATCTAAAAATATATTAAATTATTACTTACCTATAGCCTATAATATGACTTTAAATTTTCGACGAAAAGAGTCGTAAGTCTGAAAAAAAATATAAGTTTCCAAAAATATTTAGAAATAATAATTATTTTTTAGAAAAATTAAAAAATTAATTTATGGTCACTTTATGGTCTTTCAAAATTTTCAAAAAAAAATAGAATTACAAAAACTCTTTGACTTTTGTTTTGCTTCTCCTGAACAATTGACAAAATGGAGTTAATACTTTTTTCGTTGGATGTATCGATATACTATATTAGATATTACAGAATTGTTCATTAAAAATAAATGTAGTAATATATTTTAGTAAAACAATGAACTTTGAATTAATTAATAACCCGAGGACCGAATATTCTATATCTAATCAATACCACGTTCAGAATAACATATTATATGTTTAATAACTCTCCAGGTCGAAATGCCCTATCTCAATAATTGACGGGGACGAAACGTCCGTGGACTGGTTTTTTTGACGGGGACGAAACGGCGGGGGCTTAACGTCTGTTTACCGATTTTGCTTCCATATGCACAGTGAATTATATCCAAAATGAGTTAATTATTCAAAATTTTTTCTCGGGCAACGCCAGGTTATTTAGCTAGTATTACTATAATTTTACCATGCATTTTAATTTTCACCCAGTAGACGTCTTTATCACAATTCATAGAATACTAAATAATAATATTCTTGATTCGACTATCTATACATATTAAATCAAAATACCACATAGTTACTGATCGCTGTAACTCAATAACTATACGCAACGTACGAACTTGACATTTGGAATAGAGGTTCTTCTCATATTTTCACCTTGCAATAAGAAAGGATTTGCCAAAATTCGCATTTTAAAGAAGTGCTCAAACAGGGACATTGAAGTTTAAAATTGGATATTTTGTTTCTATTTATTAATAGTTCCCATTGGTTATAGTCAACAGTAGAAATTATTTGTGTTTATTTATCATCGGTTGTCGTTGGTTTTTTGGGTAGATTAAGTACAAGCTTGCATCAAATCGAATTATTGCGAAAATTGCCTACCAAGGTGATTGGTGAAAGAGTCACCCTTTGTCCGCGATCCGACGTATTCGGATTGCCTACCCGGGTGCGGCTGAGTTGCACTTACTGCAGGCTGCAGCATGTTACACCCAAAAGTAGTTGAACAATCATAATTTTTTTAAGATTTGCGTTTTTTTACGGGTAATGAAGTGTTATAAAAATTAATTTACCATCAATACCGCTTGAAACATTTCAATACGTTTACATTAACCGTTTTTTATATTCACTTGCCTATTACATTAAACGATAAAATTTAAATTAAAAAAAGGTGGGCAAGCGAATGTCGCTATGCTGTACAGTAGATTACAAGTGGGTCACTGTGATGGATGGTGTTAAATTTGAATTCAATGATATAATATCATTGTATAAGAAAAACGATTCTGAGCGAAAACGGTCAGTCAGCCTATGGTATTACTAATATATTTGATGATATTATTGTGATTAAAGTAATTTATATATAACCTATTTACGTGGAAACCTTGTTTTAAATTTTCAATCCTTAGCTATAAAATTTGAACATTTTATAAATTTTTAAATACAATGGCTACATTTCAATTTTCATTGTTATAACTGTGGCCTGATGGTAAAAAAATGTGACCTGGTAAACAATTTGGCAGCCCTATTTTAAAACTGAAATGGCGCCCCTGATTTAAACTATTGTAGGTAGGTATGCTATCTATAGACATTTAATTTTACTATCAAAAAAGTAAAAACTTGGTCGACACTGCAGTATTGCATTTGGTCCCACCACTACATCTCATAATCTATAAAAACAACGTCCTTAGTTCTGACGTTCATAATTGAGTGTAATAAAAATCACTCTGTAAAAAAAAAAAATGTTTTTATTTTTAATTTAAAAAAAGTTTATTTAATATTTTATATTTTATCAATATTTTATATTACAACGGTGATGACTGAGGTTGGGATTACGATACACTTTGCATTGTTTCCCAAATCTAGCTACGCGATACTCATTTTATAACATATCTACGTTGAACTTAATGACGATTTAAAATGTTAGGGTCATTTTTTGGATTTAAAGATTTTGGAGCGTTTTAGATTCTGAGTGAAACGATGAATGTATTGATTTTACAATGATGTGTGTTTTTTTTTTTATTTTTTTTTTTATTTTTTTTATTTTTTTTTTTATTTTTGTGTCTGTGTACACGATAAGTAGTCGAAATAATGCTTCGATTTTCGACTTCAGTATCTTGTTCGATGGGAAAGTGAATATCGTTGGTGCATTGGGGAGGTCAAAATTTTAATTTCCCAGTAGTTTTCAAAAGCGATGTGAAAAACAAAAGAAAAATTAAGGAAAAACGGGAATTTTTACGCAAAATCGATTTTTAACAAAATCGATTTTGGTTATTGGTGTAACTCTAAAACAAATGACCGTAGATGCATGAAATTTTCACTGGTTGTTTATATTTGCATTTTCTATACACAATACAATTTTGAAAATAATTTGACTTTTTTTGAACTGTTTACGGACATTGTCAGTTTTCAGTTTTTTTAAATTTTTTTTCTATAAATATCAATAAAATTTTATCTGTTGAGTAAAAAAGCTTGAAAATTTAATAGAAGGCTCCTAGGTTATTTTTTCAAAGGCAGATGAAAAAATTTAAAAATCCTTAGTCACAGTTTTTTTTTATACACGTTTAAAGTTCAAATCTTGAAAAAATACGGAAAAATCACGAAAATTTGCAAATTATTTTGAGTTAGAAATTCATAAAAAATTTTCTTTTTAAATCTAAGATTTTAAAATCTAATACAAGATTCCTCATAAGTTTGTCTAACTTTATCAAAAAAAAAATTTCTACAAGAAAGTCAAATTAAATTTTTATGAGCGTTTTAAATTCATATTTTTACAACATTAGATATTCACTCGATTTCTCATGTACCGATTTCCTTATTTTCTTGTAATTCAAAAACGAATAACTGTAGATACATGAAAATTTCACTGAATGTTTATATTAGCATTTCCTATACACCATACAATTTTGAAAATATTTTGACACTTTTTGAGCTGTTTACGGGCATTTTCAGTTTTCAATTTTTTTAGTTTTTTTTTCTATAAATATCAATAAAGTTTTATCTGTTGGGCCAAAAAGTGTAAAAATTTAATACAAGACTCCTGATATATTTTTACAATAGCAGTTGAAAAATATTGAAAATACATAGGCACAGTTTTTTTTTATAAGCATTTAAAGATCAAATTTGGACAGAATTTATCAAAATCTCGAAAATTATCAACCATTGTAATTAATAAATTATAAAATGTTCAGTTTTTATAGCTAAGGATTGAAAATTTAAAACAAGATTCCATGTAAATAGATAATTCGGTTACCAAAAAATCTAAAAAATACACAAGCACAGTTTATTTGTATAGTCATTTTAAGTTCAAATTTGGACGAAATTACATAAAAACCTAGAATAACTATTTTAGTTATTTTGTTGTGATTGTATAATATTATTCGTGGGCACTTGAAACTTCTAATTTGTAATATTTTCATCGATATATTATGATGATAGTATCACGGTTTGTTGTTGATGTATAACGCGTTATATGTACCTAATGGATATTGTGATATGATTAATTTGGAATTAATTATAGGTAGGCTAGGTACCTATGTATATAATAATATGTCTTAAACCTACACTGAATTTGTTCATGTTCATTCCCGTTTGATAAGCACAAATGGCCTATCCATTCTTTAATATCTATGGTAACCACTAACCACAGATATATAAACATAGTAGGTACTGTAACGTGCCAACTACAACGATACTCGTATAGATGGAAGTAAATTGAATAACACCTCGATGACGATACCAATTTGTATTTATTATGTGCAAAATGGTTATAATGAAAATATTCTAAGTCCAAATAATTATGTTTAAACTGTGGATTAGCGAGATGTGACTATGTACAATATTGGTGTCTGCTCGAGTTGAGGCTGGGTGCTCGTCTGATGAACGCTTGTCCATCAGCTCTCCTCGATGGATCTCTGTCCCTGTCTCTTCCATTAGTTCACAAGACCATACATGGTGATCCTGCGATTAGGCCTAACGTGATTCACACGCCGGATGTCTATATATCTCTGTTGTCATTGTACAAATCTAACTTATATTATTTTAGATTCTGAGCGAAGCGATGAATGTATTGATTCTACAATGATGTGTGTTTTTTTTTTTATTTTTTTATTTATTTTTTTATTTATTTTTTAATTTTTTTTTTTATTTTTGTGTCTGTCATCACCTTTTAGGACAGTAAAAGTGCTTGGATTTTCTTCAATAGTAACTTTTCTGATAGGAAAGTGAATCTAGTTGGTACTTTGGGGGGTCAAAAGTAAAAATTTCCCAGTAGTTTTCACAAGCGCCGTGAAAAACAAAAGAAAAATTAAGGAAAAACGGGAATTTTTACGCAAAATCTGTTTTCGAGAAAATCGATTTTTGTTTTTGGTGTAAACAAATGACCGTAGGGACATGAAATTTTGACTGAATGTTTATATTAGCATTTTCTATACACCATAAAATTTACAAAATATTTTGACTCTTTTTGAGCTGTTTACGACCATTGTCAGTTTTCAATTTTTTTAGTTTTTTTTTCTATAAATATCAATAAAATTTTATCTGTTGAGTAAAAAAGCTTGACAATTTAATAGAAGGCTCCTAGGTTATTGTTTCAAAGGCAGATGAAAAAAATTAAAAATCCTGAGTCACAGTTTTTAAATATAAGCATTTAAAGTTCAAATTTTGACAAAATACGGAAAAATCACGAAAAATAGCAAATTATTTTGATGAAAATTCATAAAAATTTTTCTTTTTAAATCTAAGATTTGAAAATGTAATATAAGATTACTCATAAGTTTGTCTACCTTTATCACAAAAAAAATGTCTAGAAGAAACTTAAATTAAATTTTTATGAGCGTCTGAAATTTATATTTTTACAACATTTGATATTTACTCGATTTCTCATGTAACAATTTTCTTATTTTATTGTGATTAAAAAACAAATGACTGTAGATACTTGAAAATTTCACTGAATGTTTATATTAGCATTTTCTATACACCATAAAATGTTGAAAATATTTTGACTCTTTTTGAGCTGTTTACGGACATTGTCAGTTTTCAATTTTTTTAGTTTTTTTTTTCTATAAATATCAATAAATTTTTATTTGTTGGGTAAAAAAGCGTGAAAATTTAATATAAGGCTCCTGATATATCGTTCTAATAGCAGTTGAAAAATATTAAAAATACATAGGCATAATTTTTTTTTATAAGCATTTAAAGTTCAAATTTTGACAACATTTATCAAATTTCTGATTTATTAATTATTTTGTAGTTAAAAATTTATAAATTTATAACTTTTATGGCTAAGGATTGAAAATTTAAAACAAGGCTCCACGTAAATAGGTTATATATAAATTACTTTATTCACAACAATATCATCAAATATACTTGGTAAAATCATAGGCTGACTGACCGTTTTCGCTCAGAATCGTTTTTCTTATACAATGATATTATATCATTGAATTCAAATTTAACACCATCCATTACAGTGACCCACTTGTAACTTACCGTACAGCAGAGCGACATCCACTTATCCACCTTTTTTTACTTTTAAATTTTGTACAATATGTTTTTACATGAATTTTATAATAAATATATGATCTGCAGTCTAAACCTATAGGTATAGAAAAAAAATAGTTAATTTTCAGATTAAATAAGTAAATGATAAGATCTGACTGTAGAACTTTTATACAATCATTTAAAAGTTTAAAATGTATATTATAATTTATACCGAATTTATTTTGAAATTTATATCTTAAATATTAAAAATAATTTAGTGCACTATTTAGAATTGTTATGGCGTTTTTAAGTTTTTTTAGAACATTAAAATCATCAATAATAATTAAGATAATCAACCCAGAAAAAGCCAAGGTAGGGGGGGCAACTGCCCCTACTTGCCCCACACCTGCGGACGCCCTCGACTATAGCGTATAAATTATGTCTTTTGTAGTGTAGCCGGGTATACATATAGATAGTCGTTGATTTATATCGAATATCAATAAATTTATATTGAATATCGTATATACTTATTATATTATATATATATATCCGATCTTATTATTATTTACCTTTAACTTCTATATATTTGTGTACATCAACAATCTTAAACGACAATAACAATAATATTCTTGTAACAATATTTTAAGTTACCTATGTCGTTTTCTATTTACATTGATATACGCATATTGTTGAGTTGATTTTTTACATTATTACCGGAATCCTATTTTAAGATGTGATAACTTAATAATGTGTAAAATAGGCACAACTCTACATGTTTAAAACTTTGTTGTTACCCATTGGGCAATTTACACTTAGGTAATCAACTAAAAATGTTTAAAAATTGATGTTTTAAGACTATGAAACTATGCTCAAAAACAATGTTTTACTCTGAAAATATGGTACCTATATATACTATGTGAGTACTCTACAAGCAAATCAAATTACATTTTTATGAGCGTTTGAAGTTCATATTTTGACAAGATTGGATATTCACTCGATTTCTCATGTAGCGATTTTGTTATTTTGTTGTAATTCAAAAACGAATAACATGAAAATTTCACTGAATGTTCATATATTCATTATACATCATAAAATTTTAAAAATATTTTGACTCTTTTTGAGCTGTTTACGGACATAGTCAGTTTTCATATTTTTAAGTTTTTTTCTATAATTGTCAATCAAATGTTATTTGTCTCGTAAAAAAGCGTGACAATTTAATGCAAGGCTTCTAACTTAATATTTATGACAAATATAAAACACTAATTGGTCTGACGTTAATGAATATTTATTTTAAATAGCTATTATATCACTATCTAAGCTACATATGATATTTTAGTATATATTAGAATATAACAGATATAAATAATGTGAGAATAATTTAAAAATAATAGTAGTTAGATTTATCACTTCAAATGCATTAGTTAATAATCTAATATAAATAGATAATGCATTAAGACATATAATTGATTAAATTAACAATAAGTATGTTAAATATTGTAAGAGTTTGGAACTTTTTAAGACTACAAAAACCACCTACAAACCGAGGTGGACACTCAGTTTGTGACCCACAAGCCACACCGCGTGTAAATCTGAAGATTTAAGTTGGTGGAGCTTGTAGGTTTTAGTACACGCAGTGATTAATGAAAATCAAAGATTTAAAATAAAACATAATATTAATAGTATGAGAAAGAATAAAGGTGACACTACTAATTAATAATGAAATAATAAGAGTGTAGGTTAGAGTTATCATGTGGTTTGTATTTTACAAAGTGCAAAGATTCGCAAAATAATAAAATTTAAATAGATTTAGAATGATAATTTGTAGCATTGGCATTTACATAATAACATTTAATAATAATATAATAATTTCACCTCAGTGAATAATGAAATGGCAATTTACAATAACATAATAATTTATAGGCACATTAGTGAATAATAATTTTAGTGGCACATGGCAAGTATAAAAAAAGGATAATATTTAAGAATTAGCTAGTCGCAAGACATATTTTAGTTATCTTTTAAAATATAATAATAACAAAGGTCTCGGCCTACAGGAGGCTGCACACCACATAACACGTGGATGCCCACACTGGGTAACTGTGTTGTGCTACGCATCTTTTGGTAATTAATAAATGTGGTTATGAGCTTGTTAGAGCGGGCTTGCGACAGCTGATAAATAAAAGTAAAGGATGGGACAAAAAAACTCCTGCGACGCCTAATTTACGTGCTTATACGGGGGAACGGGAAAAAATAATATGATACCAATATTACTGCTGACGACTGCGATGTTGGTTGAGTGTTGACTGTGGATTGATAGGCTGACCGGGTTGGCCACCAACACACACGTGGATGGCATTGCTCATCTTCATCAAGTCTGGACCGTGGAAATTGTTGTTGGGTGGCTTTCTTGGGCACCCGACAGCCCCGCGAAGTCGTCTTAGCCCATCATGGTTGGTTTGTAAGACCGCCGTGAAGTGAAATTTCAAACAGCAAAATGTCAGACGTCTGATGTGTAAAATGTCGATCGGTGTACATGAGGTTTTGTGCTGGAACTCCGACATTTGGCTTTATCAGAGGTTGTCAGAAAAGTGAGTTTGTTTCTCCGGCGAGCTTGTGACTTGGGTCTCGTCGGTGAACTTGTTGAGGCGAGGGTTCAGCAGTACAGATGATTATGGGATTTTAATACAATAATTTAATATGGCTAGGAAATGACCTGCCAATCCGCGGCGATGGTCGCGAACGTTACGCTTATGGTGACAATAGGCAGCAGCTTCGGCGACAGGTCGCTGGACACTACACAGGTCGGAGGACAGATGTTGTGTAACGTAGTTGTTTACGTTGTAGATAATAATATATTAAAAGGTATGCTTGGGGGAATATATAATAATTAAAATAATGTTTAAAATTCTGTGACGTTACAATATATTTTTTTATACACCAATATAAAATATATTATATTATCGATATGATTATTAAACGTTCAAAAATAGTTTTTATTTTAAAACTAATATAAATATGAGTAATGAGTAGGTAATTATAATTATAATTACCTACTCATTACTAATTATAATTTAAAATTTGAGAATTGTATTACATTTTTTTTTTTTTTTTTTTATTGAACAAAAATTTATATTTACAATCTGTATTTACAAGTTATACAATAAGTCAGTGGTTTTCAAACTTTTATTGAACGCGGCACACTGTGCTCCTCAAAAAATTTTCATGGCACACTGATTTTTTTTTTGCTCTAAATAATTAGATGAAGAAAATTGCTTTGAATTATAATTATGTAAGTACATTTAATTAGAAATGTGTGTTTGATGGGCTAAAAAAATTTTATTAATTATAATTTTTTAATTTTATTCTTGGACGAATAGTTGAACTTTTTGAAAGACTATGGCACCCAGTTTGAAAACCACTGCAATAAGTAAATGGGATGTGGTTTGATTGAGGGGGAGTCACCCAATGGTGGCACCCCATGATATTACAAAATTATTATCAATTATAATTAGAGACCGGATTTATATGCGCTTAGTCTTGAAAATAAGATGCTTCTGTGCTCTATAATTTCATCAAAATAATATTTTATATGCAAAAATATTCTTTTTTATGCACTAAAAATTTGTATATCAGTTCATAGGTAAATGAATCGTCGAGAAAGCTTATCCAATTAGACCTGCATACTCTCAGTAAAGATACGTAAAAACATAAAAAAATCCGGTCTCTAGTTATACCAGACAAGCAAAGAATATCAACAATTGGAACAATCTTAAAACATAAAAGTATTACTGTAACAGTAGTATGCGTGAATTTGACTGGCTTTTGTACGCCACCCAGTGCGCTTATTTTGAATAAAGTATAGCGTTACTTAAAGCTCGGTAATCATGGTTGATGTTAAAGCTTGAACTCTTTTAGCATTACAACTTTTGCATAATACATGGTCATCTAATGGATAACATCCTCTACCTTCAGCTTCTGATCCTAATAAAGTATCGCAATCCTAGAAAAATAAGTTAACAAATTTACGAAAAATAAAATAAAATTGAATCAAAAATAATGTAAAATATTTTTTTAACTGACTTCACATTTGTAACATTGCACATGAAAGCTTCGGTCCAATGCAACAAATCTTATTGTTTCATCTTGACCAACCTCTGGTATAATAGGAAATCTGCATACACTGCATTTTGGAGCAAATTTCCTATCGACAAAAATTGTGTTCATAGTAACATCAAATATTTTTTTATGTTTATAATATGCATGTACTTTAATGTAACGGTAATAAATATTTTAAATCTTCACAATTAAGCACTATTTAACTATTTTATTTTCATACAGAAATTGATGACAATATGAAAAATATTCATACCATCAAATATTTTAATCTAGTAGTAACAACTGTAATAAACATTACATATTAATTAGCTATATTTTATACAACCAGTTTATACGAGCATATCTATGTTTTTTTGATCTTAATAATATTAATAGTAAATGATATTGATTTTTCAAATTATAATCAATAATTATCATAGAATACAACACTTTAACTTATTTACTACTACTTTTCTTTTATTGATCAAACAATATCAACAACCCAATTAACAGCCCACTTATTGAATGTTCAGTTATAATTATAATTTTGATTATTTATTATTTATGCCTGCATAGCATACAAGATGCCTTACTTGTGAAAGTCATCAATACAATAAATTTGATTGGCTGCATCGATGGTGAAGGGTATACCATTCAATAATGTAGAGCATACAATACATCTGAAACACTGTGGATGATATGAGCGTCCTGTGGCTCTCAGGATTCTATCCAAAATTGGTATTTGACAAACTGAACATTTTTTTAGTGTATCCTGAATATAATACAAAGTAAATGTGAAAATATTTATTTTAATTGCTATCAAATTCAGTTATTATATTTTAATAGCATCAACACATTCTACTTAGATATAATAATAATAATAATACATTAATACCAGTAAATAAAAAATATTATTTTTCATGAAATTAAAGAATGAAAAATTTAAAACATTAAGGAAAAAAATTATCATGATAAAAATGCAGAAAATCTTGTTAATATAACTATATTACATAACTATAAATAGTATAAATAACTATATTACAATTATTAATTTGTTTCAATACATACATTTGATGATAATTAACAGTTTATTTAGGTATAAAACATAGGTGCCTTGTGTGCAATACCTAATTGTTATATTAATACTGAAAATATTGTGAAAGCCAAATAGCTGAATTGACTCATAAAAATAGTTTGAAAACATTATCTAACAGAATTTTTTGTTAAAAAATATCCGTATAATTTATCTATATACAAGTGTATATACGTATAATTTATACTAGGAGAGAGTAAAAAAAAATGTTAGTTCAGTTATTTATCATACTTAACAAGTCGAAAATGATTCTTACAACAATTTGTTGAAAATAATTAACTTTTAAGTACCTATTTAAAGGTTTTGAAAGTTTTGTTATCACTCAATGTTAAATTAATATAAAATATTACAAGATTACATGGTATAGTATTATATTAAAAACTGTAATAACTAATATAATGTTAACTGTACATGTTATAATATAGAACTACAGTCAAATTAGTGTATAACGATGCCGTATATAACGATATTTTGGGTAAAACGATTCCAAGCGATGTATTTAGTTGGTTTTATATGTTATGTATAGTACTTTTATTCATATATAACAATATCGGTTATAACAATAATCCGGATATAGCGATGTTATTTTAAAACGAAAATTGGTTTTTATAATCACCTATAGCGATTAATAATATTTATGTATATTGTGTAGTAAATTTGATTTTGTCCAAATCGTTAATTCTTAATCTTATCTGTAACAGATAATGTGTCTTGTACGACCGTATTGTATACAGTATACGTTTCTTAGTCGTTTAGTCGCCGTTTTGATTGCTATCTGTTTAGACACATTCCGAATAAGTTAAAAATGCCGAATAAAAGCTGTTTCACTATTGCTGAAAATAATTGAACATTTAGAAAGTGGTGTTTCTAATAAAGATCTTTGCCAAGAGCTAGGACCCAGTCAATCAACACTATCTACCATATGGAAATCAAAGACCAAATAAAAAGCGTTTTTCAAAAAGACGTGACATCAAATAAAAGTTTAAAATGTAGAGAACATCAAGACGTCGATCAGGCTCTCTTGGAATGGTTTAAAATACAATGGTCTAAAAATATTCCAATAAGTGGTCCGAATGGTCCGATATTACAATAAGAAACAGTTTCCACCGTGCTGGATTCAAGTCTTCGGTAAACGACAAAACAGAAATAGTAAGTGAAAATAATTTGGACGCCGAGTGCTTTTCTAAAGAAAACATACAAAGTTTTGCGGAGGTTGATGATGCTCTTTTGACCAACAAAGAACCCAATGAAGAAGAAATTGTCAAGTAAATTTTGAATGCAAATAATGATGAAAGTAATGAACAAGCAGACGAAGGGAGTGAAGAAATCGTATTCAAAGTACCATCTATTTCGGAAATGTATTTTTATATTGACCAGGCGCGTACTTTTGTTTCGGTAAACAGCGACATAAATACGCCAGACGTATCAATGGCATTAAATAATACTTCTAATTATGTTAAAAAATCTTATTCAAATTATAAACAAACTTCTATTATAGATTATTTTTCAAACAAATCGTAAACATATACATACTATATATTATAATATGAACTTTTACTAAAATTTATATAAATACCTTGAATGTTAATATATCTAATCTTAAATAAAATTATACAGTAAAAAATATATTTAATAAATCAATTTTTCAAAAAAATCATGTTAGTTTTTATGATATGGATATAACGAAGTTCGGTTAAAACGATCAGATTCCCTAGGTCCCTAGAAGATCGTTATAAGCGAATTTGACTGTATAAAGATCTTTATAGGTCTATGGTTATAATCAAATTAATACTTACCAAATAATCCTTTTCGCAGTATGGTTTGTTATCAATGTGATAAAATGGTTTTCCTTTCAATTGATCTCCACAATGATTACAGGTAAAACATTTTATATGATAAATATTACCCATTGCTCTACACCCAAGTCCTTCTTCCGTTACTTTTTTATTGCATTCAGTACAATTCCCTAAATATATATGATAAAATGATTATTTTTATTAATAATTGAAATTATTAACTCTTAAATGTAAATAATAATATTATAGATTATAAAAAAATACTTACATCCTAAAGAGCTAGCATGACTGTCCAAACTTTTTTTACCATCATTGACAGACATTGCTTTTACAAGGAGATCAGTTAAAGAATCAACTTCGGTTTCATATCCACGAGTACTAATGGACCGTGAAAGACAGCTCATTGAATATGTAGATGATAACTCACTAGGCGGATAGACAGCATTAATAGGCTCATAGACAGATTCATACATTTTAGATTCCTAAGAGAAGTAACAGTTAAAATACTAATAATTAATGGAAGTTGTAGTGGATCACATATGTGTGACACCGTTACATGATATACTATTAAGTATAAATATAGATATAAATAATAATAAGAAAGAAGGCTTATACACACAGTATAGTTATCCGGGTACACATATATACACACACAATTGTTAGCATATAAAAGAGACACCCAATGTTAAGTTCGTTAGTTCTGGGACCAGTACAGCTACCCGTAAGCCAACGAACTCCGGATGGCGACACAGTTAATAAGTCTTTCGATATTTCTGTAGTTAATAAGTATTTAGGATGTAATAAGCATTGTGTATGTGTTTAATGAGTATTGTGTATGTATTTAATAAGTATTGTGTAATAATAAAAACAAATCATCTAGAACTTAATATTTGATCTATCTTTCCTGAAGCTCCCGAGTTACGGTTAAAATATAATTCATAGGGCTCTGAAAACCATCAATGAATTATCTAATATAACAGGTTTCCCAACCCCATTACAAAGTGATATCTATCTTAATGTCTATTCACCTGAGAAGAAGAATTATCAAAATCTTTTGCATCATCTTCGTAATTATCTGCATTTTGAAGTTCAGAGTAACTAGAACTTACTGGAGATGGACGGCTGTGTATGTTATTTTTACCTATTTTAAATAAATATAATAAAAAATCAAAATTAAATTTAAAAAATGTATAAATAAATAATAACAAACCTAATGGTTTTAGATTGTCATATAATGGATATTGAGTATTTTTATAAGTCGGTTTGCTTGTTTCGGGAATGTTCGAATATATGTTGTTGGATTTCTTACGGTAGTTCACATTGCTATAAATGCCTTGGGAAGGTTGTGGCATTCTATTTGTTACTGTATTGTAGTAAGTGGGTTCATTATGTGTAGTCAATTCTTCACTCTTGTACTTTACTCCAGAAACATTGGCATATAATGGACTTGACGGTTTTTTAGACATATTTCTGAGGACCAAATTTATAACTGTATAAACGATATAAAAAATATTATTAGTCACCTGTGTGGAATTCGATGACAACGGAACGAATGATAAATTAATTATGAAATTGTTTTGTTGTTGATCGTTATTCTTACCTGGAAGATAGATGTCTTGATTACGGTCACCTGTTTAAAATTATTAAATTTTAAACACGTTGACGAGTCGACCGATCGCAAGCAATTGTTTTTTGAATGTAGTTTGGAAATTTAATATAGGTACTAGGTAGGTACTTGAAGCGCCAAGGTGTGGGAGATTGACCTGACGATTAGACTACACTTAGGCAAATACGATGCTGACTTCTCGTCAGAAGGATAGTACACTAGTCAGGCGGATTTAGAACGAATGACAAACTCAATTCGGCACGGACGCGTAATCGTCGGAAACAGTTTATTACAACGTCACAAAATGGCAAACGATTAGAACGGTACCGAATGGTAAATAATTGAAAGGGCACGTAATGGCGCGTAATGACGCGTAAATAAACGCGGGACGGGCGTGCGTCGGACGAGTCGCGGACTTGAGAATGGCGGTTCGATCGCGTGCGTTGCGTTCAAGGGCGGTGCGAAGAGAGAACGATGGTACGAGATCGTTAGTTAACACGAGGAACACAATTAATGTAAAATATGACAGAGGTCGTATACGATAAAATATAAAAACGAACTCAATCTAAAATCATTAACACGAACAATACAAGAGTGAGCGTAGTCGGTGGTCGGTGAACAGACTTCTGCACTGACTTCTAAACTAAATGCGCGAGTCGATGTTGCCGAACGTAAGTGGTGGCGACAAGCCGCGTTATCATCACAGACATGCGCATTAAGATATTATACTGAAGCGCGGACTCGCCATTCCCACAATGATATGTGAAAAAACGAGCCGTCCCGAATCCGGCTTCGCCCACCATCGACGGGCAAAACATTTCATTTTTACATACGATGGACGAGTAGTTCAGATTATTTTCGTTTATAATTATTATTAATTAATTTAAATTATTTTATTAAGTATATTATTATCTTATCTATCTCGGTGGATAAGCGTAATGTAATATTATTCTAATGTTATTATTATTTATGTACCGATTCATGGAGGAACAGGTGTTGTCAACTTAAAAACTAGTTGGCTGGTGTGCCTATGGCTAAACACGTTTATAGTACTTAGAGCCCATATTACAATAGCTGATCTAGGGTTAAACCGCGGAATTCGGCCGGTAAAATTAGTGGGTTAAATAACCCAAATTCATTGTAAATTATTAGTTAAGAAGTTCAGTTGTTATGACTTATGAATGACAAATGTTTGCCCGTCATATAAGTAGGTATCGTAGATCGGGGTGAAGTGAACCAGCAGTTATGAAGTGGCCTTTGACATGGTTTTATCCGAGTAAATTTAATCATTTCTACCACCATACCAATATGACACCTGTAGTGACACCTGCAGCCCACTAGGCCCACCCCCTATATACACCACTGACGATAGTACTCAACAGATACAACACCTGGGCAGTTGGATTATTGATCAAAATTTTTAATTAGAAAATTAAAACTTATGTCTAATGAAATATGACATAATATAGCAAAATATAAAAATTTGGTTTTTATTTTCATGGTTTTTTTTCTTTTGGTTTTTTTCGTGGTTTTTTTTCTTTTGGTTTTTTTTTCGTGATTCCCGTGAAGAACACGTTGATTACTAATACAATAATTATTATTTAACGACGTCGCTGTCTTAAGTCGTTGTTGTTGAGAAAGATAGGTATAAAACTATAAAAATTGTATTTAGGTATTTTTATATTTATACATACCAACTAAACAAAATATAAATATTAATACAATTTTGCATAGGTACGTATTTTGTACACATATGCAGGGGACGGGCGACAGTGCCAGCGTCGCGCGTCGTCGCAATGTTTATTATTATTATTATTAAATACTTTATCAAGACATCTGATTTCCAGAATTCATTCCTATATTCTAAGAACAGACTAGTCGGGTAGCCGCGAGCCAGCGCACACTTATTGTGGTGCCGGGTGTGGCGGGGTGAGGCGGGTCATTCCAGTTAATATCAAATAGTTTGCTTGCTAAGCACTGTGCGAGCTGTCCCCCCCCCCCCACCTAGCTTGTCGAGCGGCTATACATATACAATATACCCAGTGGCCCGAGGCAGTTGCATATTTGACAGCCTTGGCTGGCGTTTTGCGCATGCGCCATTCACAATATTGTATGTGTTTAAGTCGTACACCCGTATACCACCTCCCGTGCATTAACATCGGCAACGTCGGCAACTGCCTCGTCGAGTGTCGATGTCGGACCTCTGGCGGTGGCGGCGATTAAAATCAAACGGCAAGGTTATTATAGCTTATAAATTAAAACGTTACTGGGACGCGATTTCGTGAGCCATTCTCCAGTTTCATGCAAGTTGTATACAAAAAAAAAATTGATATAAAATATAAATTTAGGTAAATATAATTATGAAATTATGAAAAACTAAAAAGTAAAAATTAACTAAAAAATTGGGCCACAAAAAATATTGCGCCCTAGGCACGTGCCTTTGTGGCCTATGGTTAAATCCGCCCCTGTGTATACCTATAATGTAGGTATTATCTAGGTATAATCTAGGTATGACGTACGCGCGCGGGTATGTGACGCGTCTATAATATAATATGATTATAATGCCTGAGCGAGAGTGATATAACTATATGAGTTATGTAATTTCGTTTACAGGAAATACGAATGTTTATGTTTATACGAATGTTTGATTTATTAATTCTTAAAAAAAGTATATTAATAATATCCATATTTAAACATTTTTGGATTAAGTTTAGTAGTTTGGTTTTGGTTCAGATTATATTTAAGGGTATGGAGTGTACTGTGTCACCAAACTCATATCTCATAATATTATGTACCTACTGTACCTACTGATTCCGATCACGATTCGCGATTTAAAATTTTGAGCAATTAATTTTATCTTATCTTGTAATAAATTTATTTGATATTTAAATTACCTACCTTAATAAAAACAAATTCCATTTTTAATCATGCCTTTTTTATTACAATGTTTTAATAAGTTAAGTTCTTAGTCTGCATATTATGGATATTCAAAAATATTTTATTCTGTTAGTTATGTTTATTATATGTATTATAAAAACGAACAAAACCTTAAAGTAATAAATGTAGGTATCTGATTGCATGATTTGCATATAACGTAATGATATTTAGAATTAGTTTTGAATGAAAAATATTAAAATCGTTATATATATAAAAATGACCTATTTATAACGATTATTATTTTGATATAATTAATTATCGATTTTAAATTTAAAAAATAAACAATTAAAAGTTAAAATTCAACAAAAGACATAATATATCTATTTTATCCTTCATAATATTATCTAGGTAATAAATTATTTAATATGTAAAAGCAATATAGAATCAAACCTAACTAATCAAAATATAAAATAATATAGCAATATTACGAAATCGTAAAAATGTAAAAGTAGTAGGTATAGCAGGTACTTATTTAAAATTGAAACTATAAGGTCGAAAAAAATAAAAACCAAAACACGATTAAACCGTTATGGTGCAATAATATAAAAATCATACAATTATTTTAATATCAATATATTATCATTTTATATTCTGAGCGGAGGGATAAATGTTTTGACTTTACAATGATGTATGTTGAATATTTTTATTTTTATGTTTTTTATTTGTGTCTGTGTACACGATAAGTAGTCTAAATAATGCTTCAATTTTATTATATTGTTTGATGAGAAAGTGAATCTTATTCGTGCATTGGGGAGGTCAAAATTTAAATTTTTTCGACAAAACCGAATTTGGCGTACCTAACTCTAAAATAAATGAGTTTCCATAGGTACATGCAATTTTCACTGAATGTTTCTATTACCATTATTTCTATACACCATACAATTTTCTAAATATTTTGGCTAGTTTTAAGCTGTTTACGGGCATTTTATACTCCAATTTTTATAGTTTTTTTTCTGTAAATGCCATTAAATTTATGAGGGCCAAAAGCTTGAAAATTTAACACGAGGGTCCTATTATATCGTTACAATGTCAGTTGAAAAATATTAAAAGTACATAGCCAAAAATTTATTTTTTCCATAAATATTAAAAGTTCGAATTTTGACAATGTATTAATCACGATATTGTGCAAATTATTTTGAGTTAGAAATTCATAAAAATTTTTCTTATTAAATCTATGATTTGAAAATGTAATACAATATTCCTCACAAGTCTACCTTTATCAAAAAAAATCTCAACCGGAAAGTCAAATTAAATTTTTACGAGCATAATATATTGTGAAGTTCATATTTTTATAACATTGGATGTTCACTCGATTTCTCATGGGACGATTGTCTTATTTTGTTATAATTCAAAACTGAATAACTGTTTATACTTGAAATTTACATTATAATTATGTTTATTTCATCAATGCCTATACATGATAACATTTTCAAAATATTTTGATTACTCGATTTGTCAATAAAATTGTATTCGTTGTGTCAAATATTGTGAAAATTTAATACAAGGCTTATATTGTTGATATATTGTTACAATAGCAGATAAAAATTGTTAAGAATACATACTATGTATTTAATATATTATAAAAAACAATATTTAGGAGACTACATAGGAATTTTTTGAAATATTTAATATCAAAAGAGCTAGGTACAATTATTTAAAAAATGTAATAAAAAAGTCGTATTTTTTATAACAAGCTGTATATTAAGTAGAATTATACAAAACCCAGATTAATATTAGTTGACTCCAAAATGTTGTTCGGTGTTCCCTTTAAATCTCATAACAGGTATTTTTGCTTTAATACTTACTTTTTAATACATTTTCGTTTGTTTTGCGTAAACATGTTTACGTTGTTGGATTTAATTTTTCATTGCCGTACTGAGCGACTACCTACCTGTTGTTGTGTGGGTCACGGTGACCGCAATTTCCCCAAATGACGTCAAAAAATTAAATAGTCTATCTAGTTTGGTGTATTGTGTATATGAAGGTTGTAGGACACTTTGTACGGTCACCGTGGACAATTTGTACTATTTCAGATAGTAATAAAATGTATATAGCGAATAGTTTGTAATATTTGAGGTAGAATAAATGTATACATATCACATAATTTTTATTACAAAACACATGTAGTTAACAGACATCAATAATAATAATAATGATAGTAATAATAGTTATGATAATAAATGCGCGTTGTGTACAGACTTCGTGAATTCTTAACGTATGCACAACGTATCAAATTATAATTGAGAAACAATACAGTTTTATTATAGGGTATCCAATGGTATGAGTTAATTGTTTCAATTAACAATAATAATTAAAACGTGCAGTATAAACCTACACATAAGACATAAGACATTACACATTATAATACACTAAAATGTATAAGTGTCCGCGATCGATTTTCATCAATTTATTTTCACCTATGCAACTCAAACAATAGATCGTACAAAGTGTCCGTTTACCGTATATGAACGATAGTCGATAAGGTTCTGAATTTAATGTCTATAGGATATCTGGCACACAATTATCTGAGATTTCGGCCGAGTATTTTATACGGGCGTAGACCGTTTGGGCGAATCGACCCAAATTATAGTCCGTTTGGGCGAATAGATGTATACCGTTTGGGTGAGGGTTTATTCAACTAAAGGTATAGGTAGTTATATTATTATTATAGTGATATAAAGTAAAAAAATGATAATTAAAACAACCTGTCACATAATTATAACAATGTCAAATAATTGTTTTTTGATTTTGATGTTAAAAATACACAGTTACTGGTATATAATAATTGTAAGTATATACATGTAATGTATAAAATTGACAGAAAAACTTAGGACAGTACGAAAATGTTCTGTCTCTAAAGACATTTTTAGATTTACATAATTTATTTGATTCCGTGTACTTGTATTGTTCGATAACTATACATATTTTTCCTCTTTTTGTCGTTAAAATATGTTCAATGCTTAAATCCATTTTGAATAATATAAATATAGATATTGATTATTAACTTTTAGTTTTTACACTTTTTATCATTTTTAACAACTTTTACGACGTACCACATCAAAGTTTATTACATAGGTAACAACACATCACTTAGGACACTGTTGCGTTATTACTTATTATTTAGGTATACAACTTGTACAGCATGTCTGAATCGTACCTAATCATATTGTTTTTCAATTATAGCGATTAATAATGATTAGCAACGACATTATCCGTATCTAGGTTTTTACCTAGAGCAGGTAAAAATAATTCTAGTCACCCAAACGGTACATATGATACTCGCCCAAACGGACTATTAATTTATAGGTAAAAATTATTACCGTCGCCCAAACGACAACCGCTCTTTAATACCATACGATTTTTTGAAGTTGTCTACCGATTTAGGGTGGGCCCAGTATATATTTTTAATGCTAGGACTTATTTGTCGGACGTCGTGGTGGGCGAAGTAATGCGATCGCGTCGTACACGAAACACTGCATCACTATATTGAAAGAAGATTCTTTAGTCTGAAGGGTATATTATACAAATATATTGTTGTATCAGAATTTATTTTCATACAAATAACACCACGTTACGAACCACTGAAATTGTATATTTTCACCCCTCGCACAACTCTGTGACCTTCGCATATAAAACCGAGTACGATAATAATATAATGTCGCCTGCACTCACGGTTAGGAATGTTCCTTTTTGTATTATAACAACAAAACGGGCACCGGCTACATTGTATAATATATCTGTGGGTGTAGGTGTGTGTGTGTGTGTGTGTGTGTGTGTGTGTGTGTGCTGGCGAGGGTTGTAACAATAAACTATAATGTACATATATATACCTATATATATATGACCGAGTCGTCTCGAGTGCTCTTTGTAAGACATATATTGGAAATATTTGTGAGGGATATATATGTATTTTTTTTTTCGGGTACAGGTTTTTTTTTCACTTCTGTGGAATTCAAACAACTATTTTTTAATAAATGGCTTTTAAAATAATTCTGTCGACCCGTCTGTACCGGCTGTAGGGTCCATATTATAACGACGCGATTTCGAAAGAGACTTCATTTATTACACTACCTATTATATTATATTATCATGGTCACATCTCTTACCATATGGCGCCGTCTCCAGTCGATAATCTTTAAATTCGAAGAAAAAAACACGAACGCTCGAATGTACATAACATTACAATATTCACACGCCTTTATTCGAATATCAATAAACAGATAAAAATCAAAATATGGTTTTCTGTTCACAGACCGAAGTTATATTGGGTTATACGGCTATCAGTCTATGACTTTATGCCCACTATTAAAATCTATACGTAAACGTGTAGTACATACAGTCTTTGCAAGATAATTTGCAAAATTACTAATATTGAATTTAACAACCCACTCGCCAACCCTGATACACAATTTTATAACTACCTAATAATTTCTTTTTTTTATACTACCCACCTACAAATACAAGAAATAAAGCGGGTACGTGGGTGTCGCGCTACTGTACAGTAACTAATTACAAGTGGGTCACTATGTAATAGCTGATGGTGTTAAATTCGAATTCAATTATATAAAATCATTGTATACAAAAAACGACTCTGAGCGAAGACGGTCAGTCAGCCCATAATTTTACTAAGTATATTTGATGATATTATTGTGATTAAAGTAATTTATTTAACTATAAGGCATTAGTACAACAGTGAGTTAAATAATTTAAAAAAAAAAATTACATTTCAAAATTTCATTCTATGTATACAATATAATAATATACTCTAAAAGTGTCATGTACCCACGAATACAATTTTTAAAATACAACAAAATAACAAAAATTGTTATTCTCGGGCATAAAATGTAATTTTGTCCAAATTTGAACTTAAAATGTGTGTAAAAAATAATTGAGTTTTATATTTTTATATTTTTTGAATACAGTATAAACTATTTAATAGAATCCTTGTTTTACATTTTTAAACCTTATAACTACAATAAAATTTAAAAATTTAATAATTTTTAATTACAATAAATCGAAAATTTTCATAATAAATGTTGTCAACATTTGAACTTTAAATACTTAGAAAAAAAATCGTGCTTATAGATCTGTAATATTTATCCAACTGCTATTTTAACAACTTAGGAACATTATATTACATTTTCAAGCTTTTTCACACAACAAGTATATTTGATGAGATTATTGTAAATAAAGTAATTTATATATTTACCTATTTACGTGGAACCTTGTTTTAAGTTTTCAATCCTTAAATATAAAAGTTCAACATTTTATAAATATTTAACTACAAAATAATTATTACATTTTAAATTTGATACATTTTGTCAAAATTTGAACATTAAATGCTTTTAATAAATTTGTTCTTATATATTTTTAATATTCTTAACTGCTATTGTAACAATATAATAGAAGCCTTGCATTATTCACGCTTTTTTACCCAACAAATGAAATTTTACTGATATTTATGGAAAAAAAAAACTAAAAAATTGAAAACCGACAATGTCCGTAAACAGCTCAAAAACAATCAAAATATTTTCAAATTTGTATGGTGTATAGAAAATGAAAATATAAACATTAAGTAAAATTTTCATGTATCTACAGTTATTCGTTTTTGAATAACAATAAAATAACAAAACCGCCACATGAGAAGTCGAGTGATTATCCAACATTGTGAAAATATGAATTTCAAACGTTCATAAAAATTAAATTAAATTTGCTTGTAGACCATTTTTTGATTGAAACAGATAGAAAAACTTATGAATAATCTTGTATTACAATTTCAAATCATAGATTTAAAAAGAAACATTTTTATGAATTCTTAATTAAAATAGTTTGCTAATTTTCGTGAATTTCATGTATTTTGTCAAGATTTGAACTTAAATGCGTATAAATAAAAACTTAGGATTTTTAATATTTTTCAAACGTCCTTGTAACAATATAGTAGGAGCCTTGTATTAAATTTTCAAGCTTTTTTGCCCAACAAATAAAGTTTTATCGACATTCATGGAAAAAAAAAGTTCCTAAACAGTTCAAAACAAATTAAAATATTTTGAAAATTTTATCGTAGAGTTACACCAAAAACCAAAATCGTTTTGTGGAAAACCTATTTTGCGTAAAAATTACTGTTTTTCCTTAATTTTTATGTTGTTTTATTATGGATGGTGTTAAATTTGAATTCAATTATATATTATCATTGTATAAGAAAAACGATTTTGAGAGAAAACGGTCAGTCAGCCTATGATATTACCAAGTATATTTGATGATATTATTGTGAATAAAGTAATTTATATATAACATATTTACGTGGAACCTTGTTTTAGAACTTAAGAGTTTAATTGCATATAAAAAAAATTGTGCCAAAAACAAAAATCGATTTTGCGTAAATATTCCCGATTTTACTCAGAATCTATAACTAATAAATAAATACAAAATAACTAAACAATAATTATTGTCTATCATTAAGAACTAGTTGTACTTGTTGTATCATGGTTATAAAATTTATTTAGCGTTTGCTGTAATTTATAGAATTGAGTAGGTAACTGGTAGTTACATCGTCATAATAATATAATATACAATACTGAATACTATAATCATGGTAGAGCATTCAAGGTGCTTGTTAAGCCCTCTTTAGCGTTTAGCTACGGCGCTGCTTAACTACATAGGTACGTTAGAATAAGATAGTCATTATACTGATTACGAGGTGTAAATAAATAATATTTTGATTACGTCAAAAATGTGTTAATTTTTTTTTTTTTAATGTCCAAGTTTTATTTGTTTTAGAAATAAGATATTTATACTTATGTATAACTTTATGTCACATACCCTCTGAATGTGCAATTTGTTATTTCGCAATCATTATTAACTCGTTAAATCAAAAATCAAAATTTATTTTGTTTGTATTATAATATAATGAAGGTACTTACATGGTTTATAAAAGAAAGTCTAATTTTCTTGTATACATATTTTATAAAAGTTCTGGGGGATCTATGTACCCTAACCCACCCTTAATTACACCCTTGCCACAGATAAACGGTCGGTGTAAGTATGTAAGATTACTGTTCGATCAGTATAGAAACTATGCACAAATAGCATTTGATACATGCTTTCAAAGACGGATGGTGCGGATTTTTGATAATAAAAAAAACCCATAATATGTCGGATATTAAAATCTAAGTACCTACTAATTTTTTTAAGTTTGTGGTATCAATGACTATAATAGAAATATTTAATTTTATAAATTACCTAAAATTATAAAACCAACGTTATCATTTTATCTATTAAAAAATAATGTATTTGATAATTTAAAATTAAAATTAAGATTTAACTAACTATGTACGTATTATTCATAAATATTTATACATTCCTTGTTTATCCGAAAGAAAATATCTCACAAAAATACTTTTTAACTAATAGGATAGTGAGACAAAAAATGTAAAAAGGAATATATTTTGCCCTCCCCTTGACAAATTCCTGCCAGGTGCAACAGAATATAATTTTTTTTAAAACCATTCAATTTTAAAATGTATGAAAATGAAATATATTCTCAAAATGCCCATAATATATGTTGGTTAGTAAAATGTAGGTACTATGTAATTGATAAAAATAAATAGTATTTAATACGTTAATTTGAAATACATCAAATCATTATATTTTGAGGAATATTTTAAATAATAATTTATAACAGTTTATTAAATACTAGGTATACTGCATGATAGGTATTCAATTACTTTTTAAAAGTATTTTTATACAATAATGTGTCACTGTAATACACATAGATAAAATAATACATTTTATTTTCATAAATTTTATAATTCAATAATTTTTCCAAATAATATAAATACTATAAGTTTAGATATTTTAGTTAATTCCATAGATTAACGGTCGGTGTGAGAATGTAATGTTACTGTTCGACTAGTGTAAAAACTAACATATTATATAATACTATATAATATACCAGCGATTCTCATACTTTAAATATTCGCTTACCACCTACACAGTTTGAAAATTGTCATGTACCTCTTGAACAAATAATCTTTTTTATGAGCCTTCCGCGGAATGATAAAAAATTATATTAAAATTTATGAAAATGAAATATACTTAAATATAGGTAATAATATATTTTTCTGCCGTGTGGGATTGTTTTATTTTTATTGGTTGTAAGCCAGACAGCTGAGGCCATTAGCTGTAGGGTAGTACTATGATACAACTATGATACTATTATATGGTACTATGATGGTAGGGAACTGACCGAATTGAATTCAATTATTGTGGGTCGCTTTTGCATTTAAACATGTAAATATGCACACTCGAGAAAACACTGTCTCGTACTCTCGTCTGAAAGACAAAAATATACCCAGGTAGATACTAAACAATTACCGTTGTTTAACAAAAAAATCTAACTCGTATACCTAAGTTTACTCGGACACCACAACAAATAAAAATGTAGTTTTCAGGGTTAAATCGCATAAAAACACACAGGTAAATTATTGTTCTTTTATTAGTACAAAAAGACTCACAGATTTTCGTACTTCACTTGTTCAAAAACTAAAAAAATATTTGTGGTAAGAGTACTCTAGTACTCTATACCTACGAACCACATATTATAAAATTGTCTCAGACTATTGCCGAATAGCACGAACAGCCCAACAGAAAGAAGAAATGAGAAAGAAATGAGATTGCATTATTTCTATTTTTTTTCTGTCTTAAAAATGTACCAAAAAATAAATAAATAATCGGTCGTAAATTATCTCACCAAATTTGAAATATATTAAAAGGATGAGAACCGCTTGTATATAGTATATATAATATAATAATATGTTATTTTTTACACCAGTCGAACAGTTATATTATATTCTTACACCTACTGTTAATCTATATGATGAACTTAATAATACATAGTGAAACAGTAATAATTATAACAAATTATAAAAATAATTTATAATTTAAGTAAATTATAAATAATATTTAATGTTAATAATAATGCATTCCATTCTTTTTATAAAGGTGATCCTTCCGGATGATCCTTCCGCGTAATGATGAAAAATGTTATTAAAATTTATGAAAATGAAATATAATTATAAATAGGTAATAATATATTTTTCTGCCGTGTAGAATTGATTTTTTTTTATTGTTCTGAAGCCTGAAGTCTGTATACCTAAGTTTACCGAGACAGCACAACAAATAAAAATGTAGTTTTCAGGGTTAATCACACATGAATAAATTATTGTTGTTTTATTAATACAAAAACACTCACATGAAACTAAAAAATATTTGTGGCAAGAGTACCCTAGTACTAATAAAATAAATAATCGGTCGTAAATAATCTCACCAAATTTAAATATATTAAAAGGATGATAACCTCTGGTATATAGTATATATATAATATATAATAATATGTTAGTTTTTACACCAGTCGAACAGTAAATAATACATTCTTATACTGACTGTTAATCTGTGGAATACAATCATTGATTATGAAATGTATTATTTGTATTACAGTGAGCACTAATACAATTTGTTTGCTTAACAAGAGTATTGTATAAAATACTTTTAAAAAGTATTTGAGTAATAGTAAAAGTATTTGAGTATAAAATTTTATAATTATTTTGTAGTTAAAAATGTATAAAATGTTCAACCTTTATAGTTAAGGATTGAAAATTTAAAACAAGTTTCCACGTAAATGGGTTGTATATAAATTACTTTATTCACCTTAATATCATCAAATGTTATGATATACATAGGCTGTGACTGACCGTTTTCGCTAAAAATTGTTTTTCTTATACGATTATATTATATCTTACGCCTAATATTACACTAGATAGGCAACCATTTATGCACTCACCTGATGATTGACTGGCAAACTATTCTACGCATGACGACAACAGCGAGGATGGGAAAGATCAATCAAAGGAATGATGATGGTGCAGGCTAGTTATGGGGAGGGAGTCTCTGTTAGAAAGTTTTATAATACGTAAAGAAATAAAAAATCAAAACTCTCTATAAGCGTGGCAGTAAAATACTGTTGTGCGTATGCATATAAACTTAAAAACATTGACTTATAAATAAACATACAAACATAAAATAATAATTTCCGCAAATGTTTTTGTACCATTGTTTTAATTAACTCATTGAAATACATGTATAAAAAAAATTGTAATTGCAAATCTAGAGAATTATAAGGAATCACTATTCCAAATTTCAAGTCGCTATATATATCTACTATAATAGCTTAGGCTAGGTTGAATCAGTCAGGACTGCTTGTTTTATATTATTCATATTATATTTAATTTTAATACATTTTTTAATCCAATAATTGTTAAAAAAAAATATTAT
This sequence comes from Metopolophium dirhodum, assembly GCF_019925205.1. Taxonomy (NCBI): domain Eukaryota; kingdom Metazoa; phylum Arthropoda; class Insecta; order Hemiptera; family Aphididae; genus Metopolophium; species Metopolophium dirhodum. The sequence goes on from NC_083560.1 coordinate 7,318,692, forward strand.
TTTACATTCCATTTTCATACGTTTTATAATCCAATATTTTTTTCGAATTTATATCACATAATAGTGGCGTAATTATGCATTTGTATAAGGGAGGGGATAGACATTTTTTGAAACACATAATTCTAAATACTAAATAAATAAAATAAATATAATAAATACAAAATAGGTTGGGTTAGGTAGTACATTTTTAAGTCAGAATAAAAATAAAAATAATGATATATTTTAAGTAATATATTAAAAGTTTAAAATGTTTGCAATCTCATTTCTTTTTACAATTTGTTAGATCAGTTAAATTTTTTTGTTAAACAACATTGAATGACAGATAGTACTTAAATACACATATTCAGATAAATTTCAAATTTTTAACATTTTCGATACGACCATGCGCAATACATCTAATTTTTTTTTTAAATGGTAAGATCAATTGTTTTTACATATTTGGATAGAGTATTTTTTCCTAAACAATTTATGAATAAAAAGTTTTTTTCTAATTACAAAATTTAATTTTTACGAGTAATTTTTTCAACAAATTCTAAACTAAATTCAACTTAAGTTAACAATTGTTGTTACTTATTATTGTATCCAATATTGTAATATATCTGTTTGGGCACGGATATAATAGTAAAAAGATAGGCAAGCGGGTGTAGCTCTGCTGTACAGTACGTTAAAAGTGGGTCACTATAATGGATGGTATTAAATTTGAATTCAATGATATGATATTATTGTATAAGAAAAACGATTCTGAGCGAAGACTGTCAGTCAGCCTATGATAGTACTAGGCACGAACTATTGTGTAGTAGTTCGTGTTACTAAGTATATTTGATAATATTATTGTGAATAAAGTAATTTATATATTTATCTATTTACGTAGATCCTTGTTTTAAATTTTCAATCCTTATAGCTACAAAAGTTGTGCATTTTATACATTTTTAACCTCAAAATAATTATTAAATTTGAAATTTGAAAATTTTCTCAAAATTCGAACTTTAAATCCTTATTAAAAATAGTTGTAGCAATGCTTTTTTAATATTTTTCAACTGCTATTGTAAAATTATATCAGGAGCTGCCCAAATTGAGTCAACATATTTTCAAAATGTTATGGTGTATAGAAAATGCTAATACAAATTTTACAAATTATTCAGTAAAATTGTCATGTATGTAAAGTTATTCGTTTTTGAATAACAATAAAATAACAAAACCGCTACATGAGCAATCGAGTGATTATCCAATATTGTAATAATATGAATTTCAAAGGCTCGTAAAAATTTAATTTGAATTGCTTGTAGACATTTTTTTGGTTAATAAAGATACACAAACTTATGAATAATTTCAAATCTTAGATTTAAAAAGAAAAATTTTTTATGAATTCTTAATTTAAAATAACTTTTTAATTTTCGTTAATATTCTGTATTTTGTCAAGATTTGATCTTTAAATGCTTATAAATAAAGACTATGACTAAGGGATTTTAACATTTTTCAAATGTCATTGTAACGATATAGTAGGAGCCTTTCATTAAATGTTCAAGCTCATTTACCCAACAAATAAAGTTTTATTGACATTCATAGAAAAAAAGACTAATAAAATTGGAAAACAGAAAATGTTCCTAAACAGTTCCAAACAAATCAATATATTTTGAAAATGTTATCGTGTATAGAAAATTCAAATATAAACGACCAGTAAAAATGTCATAAATATACATTAATTTGCTTTACAGTTACAACAAAAACCAAAATCGATTTTGTGAAAAACCTATTTTGCGTAAAAATTCCCGATTTCCCTTAATTGTTATGTTGTTTTTCCTGTCGCTTTTGAAAACTATTGAGAATTTTGAATTTTGATCTCCTCAATGCACCAACAATATTCACTTTCCCATCGAACAAGTACTGAAGTTAAAATCGAAACATTATTTCGACTATTTATCGTGTACACAGACACAAAAATGAAAATAAAAAAGTTGGTAAGAGGATGTCGCTCTGCTGTACAGTAGTTTACAAGTGGGTCACTGTATACAGGTGTTAAATTTGAACCAACCTAACCTTCTATATTCACTTTGTCCATCAGAGTATGAGGTACATCGGCTTAGACACAAAAATTTAATATTAAGATAAAACTACATAACTAACAAATTTAATGTAAATATATAATACTGTAAAAACCACTTATCCCATAACTATGTAATCTTAATTTATAACTTAATTATCCATTAATAATAATTTAACCACAACCACAGACTAATTACCTAGCTATTGAAGCCTTTATTCTGAATATTATAAAAAAAAACTTAATTTTATATAAATATATAAAAGTAAAAAACTAATAAATTGAATTGTAATATACTGTGTGTCCTAGAAATTGGATACACTCTATAACTCAGTCACCTATATTACTCAGCACTCTGTATATATTTTAGAATTCTGTCTGCGGGAGATTGATGATCCAAGAGTCTATAATTTTATGACCCACAAACAGATTTCAAAAATATCGGTACTCGTCTAATATGCTACCTACCGTAATCTGATACCTACCAAAAAAACGTTTACTGACTATTGATTAATAGCAAATTAACAACAATATTAATAACAATTTATAACTAAATAATTTATTAATTTATCGTCGTCAAGTACTTATATAATATTTCTATACGTCATTATATATTATTATACATTATTTCCAGAGTCATTCGTTTTTTAATTACAAGAAAATAAGAAAACCGTTACTAGAGAAATCAAGTAAATATAAGCAAATAATAATTTGAATCTCTTATAGAAATTTTTTTTTGATAAGTGTAGAAAAACTTGTGAGGAATATTGTATTACATTTTAAAAATTTAGATTAAAAAAAAAATGTTTATGAATTTCTAACTTAATATTTGCGAATTTTCGTCATTTTTACGTATTTTGTCAATATTTGAACTTGAAATGCTTATAAAAAAAAATTATAACTCGAAAGAATCGTGGACGACGTGTTATTTTATATTTATTTTTAATTTTTTAATTTCTTAATTTTTTTGGCGTAGATTTTCTCTTGTAAGACCGTTTGGGAGGTTAGATATTGGACACTTGACCGTTGTCAATACCAGGCAAAGTCGGAGCAAAGCTATGTACGATCTTTTATTTTTATTGTTTGTTATCGAGACTTTTTAGATAGAATAGTTTGTTAAGTCTGGCCTATACAAAGTTCTTAGAAAGTTATATTCAACAATGGCTATTTCGGTAAGTGGTAACTCCTTCTTTGTATTATACAAAATAATGATAATTCAGTGATAATAATTCCATTCAATTCATAAGAATATGCAATTTGTCATCAATGTTTTCTTATGACGTTATAACGTGAAATCATCGTCTGTAAACCGACGAATTATATAAAATATTCTGTATATAAATAATTATATTATATTTTCTATTTGTATAAAATAAATTTACGAAAACATTATTATGTCTTATAAATATATATATATAGGTCAACTACAAACAGTTTCTTGTTACCACATTGTAACGCTGTTTAAAAGAAAACTTTATGCGTGCTCAGCGCGCCACTTCCTACAGAAAAATATAGGTATTATTTCTATCTATCAATATAAATTTCAATATAAAATAAAAATCCATATTCACTTACATGTTACATATAGTTAAATACATTTGTAACGTCTCCTCTTCACCTGGGCTCTTACCCGTTCCGGTGTCGTTCTGTTTATATTAACGAGGTCTCGGAGACTCGACCTCGGTGTGTGATATTATTACTAGGGATCAGGGTTACCTTATGTGAAGCAAGTACTCAACGTAATGTATATATATATATATATCTGTTATTGATGTATTATTATTATTTAGTACAAGTTACAATATTGAAATATACTTATAAATTATACTCCGGGCTACCGATCGGGCCATGGTGTGTCGTGGGTGCCGATGTCCAAATGTGGGTTGAGCTGGTCGTCCGCAGGTCCTCTTCAGGTCGTTGTCAGCCCTCGAGTTCCACTATCGACCACCTCACTGTCTCTTCATTCTTGACAATCCAACTATCAACCGCCGAGCCTATTCTATCGACTACCTCACTGTCGACTCTATCATAACTGCCTCCCGCCAGGCGTCCAGGTCGGTTATTTACACGATGTGAGCTAAACATCGCGTCAGCATAATATATATTTCATATATATATATTCACATTTGTCATTACTAACACTCAGCATATTAGCCGTGCTCAACGTAGGGAGTAATGTACGATGTCGATGATCGTTACATGTACCCCTTGTCCATTTAAATCTGGACCCCAGATTTGGGAAGTCAAGCAACGGTAGCTGTGTTAGTGGTAGTGTTGTATTTTCTGATTTCATGTTCATTGTTCATCCAGTAGCAAAGAATAACGGTACTCCAACCTCCTCCGACTGTATTTTCTTGCTTGGACTGTGAAACATGAATTTTTTAGGTATACAAACACCAAGCCACCAAGGCAATGGTCATGCGTATATAATAATATTAATAATATATGCTCATTGTATATTATTGCTTGATAACTTCTGGATAGTGAAGTGGATTGTCGTTGGCTCTTCCGTCCTTGAATATCGACACCCACGGCTGTCTTCACTTACCCCTTTCAGTTGCCTCGAGTTAGTTAAAATTTAAGTATGCAGTATAAAGACATTTTTTTTTTTTTTTTTATATATATATGTATATAAGAAATAGTGTTTAATTTCATACAAATTACATTGAAGATGGTACATGAAATATATTATAATGTTACAAAAACATTGCAAGTAGGTACTATTAACATTTTTTTTTTTTTTTTTTTTTTTTATCACTATTATAATAAATGTTCATAATACATTATAACATGTTTGAATTCAAAAATAGCATACAAAACAATGTACAAATATTTGTTTTGTTCAACTTAATATATAATTTAAATTACAATAATAAAAAAATTTTTTTTTTTTTTCTGATATAATAATATACTTTTAAATATTATACTCAAGTTATGTCTAGTGTTTTAACTAGTACAAAACCTAATTACATAATTTAGTACATAATTTTTATTAATCAAAACTGTACTAGTTAACTATAAATAAACTCAACAGTAGAGCACCAATTTTTGGCTAAACTTGGATTGGTTGCTAATTCAATAACGCAGTATTTTTACATTAAAAATGTATTTTTTTCAAATTTTCTTGGGAAAAAGGTTTAAATTCACATTTTACACCAAGTTAAGAATTATTAATTCGATTAATAGGTATTCTATTGTATTAAAATAATAATAAAAATGATAGTATAAATATCGTAGGTATAGACGATAACTCCATAATCAAGGTGTATCAATACACCTTGCTATAATATAATTTATAAACCTAATCAATTATTACCTGTAATAAATAATAATAATAATAATAAACATACCATAATTGAATAAATTGTGAAAAAAACATTGACACGTTATTTTAATTATTATGGTACACTAGTCATATCATATATTATAAATATTAAATATATTGTTTAAATTTCAAAATCCTTGTTTAGAAATAGTGTTACCTATATAGTTATGACTGAATAATGACGATTAAGCAAATGGTTAACAAAAAAAAATATTGTACATGAATTGTAATGGATGATAAAATAGTATGAACGATTAATATTTAATATGATAAATATTACACAAAGTATGCACTAATATAGAATTAGATGAATAATTAAAAATTTACCAAGTAATTTTCAGTCGCTGAGCCATTATTCACCATATTATTGTCTATTCAATTGGTACATTAATTATATTATATTATCTCCGTGTAGCCCTCTACCTCTGGTCCTGTTAACCATTTCCCTTGGCCCTCTCTCTCCTCTACAATATAATTTTATTTTAGTAATAATTGTATGAATTACCAAATATCCTACGAGAGCCCCTATTAAATACAATCCATAAATGTATAAATCCTGATAGTTATTGGTTACGACGTTTTCTAATTCTTTGTCTATATCATCTACAATTTCGTCTAATTTTTGGGCGGATTGGTGTAAATTTTTTAATTCTGGCATTTGAAAGTTAATCTTTTTTAAATTTGTTTTTGAATTCTGTATTTTGTCTATTTTCAAACCTAATTCAGAAACATTTAATAAGGATATGTCTGGATTTATATTAACTGATATATTTATATTTTTGATTTCCTCTCCTGATGACTTAAGTATCACTGTTGGTGTATATAACGAGCATGAATATGGTAACCTAATAGTCCCTGTCCCTTTTAAAATATGAAACGTTGTTGACGTAGAACAAACTAAGGTGGTTTGTATTTCCGTAGCTACCCAATATAAAAATGTGTTTTTTGTTTTTAGTTTTTCAAAGTAAGCATTATTATGATAGATATGGTGCACAGTACATTGTTTCGGAAGTACAGTATTATTCGTCAATTTGAGAAGCTGTATTTCGCACAACGGGTATGATCCCAAATAAACCGGCATATCTAAAGCACAATATTTTATAGTAACCCCTAGAGTGCATTTATTGTATTCAATATCAGAATACGATATAAAATGTTGGTTATCAGATGAAATTGCTAGATATGGATTATTGGGCTGGATAAATATAAATTGTAAATTTGTTAGTTCTATTGGCATAGGCCATATCTGAAATAAAGTATACATCTCTGGAGTACATATAGGAAAATTTATAATAAAAATTAATTGAAAATTTGAAAATTTAGTAGTCACTTTTATAAGTTTCATAAAACCTTCCAGTGATGAATTAGTGTCAATATTTATTGGTAAGACTTGATTTACAGGTAATTCTCGCTGTATATTTTCCAAAATTGTTTTCAACTGAATGCTATTAAGAACTAGTGGGTGTAGTGTATTTTGATGTGCTAGTAGTAAAGCATCTAATAATTCTTCTATTTCAAGGGAAAAACTTGTCAAAATGAAATTAAAATTTGTTAAGTAATTAATTAATTGCTGATTTACTTGAAGCTCTATTAGATCATTTTTCCTAACATTAATTTTATCTACCAAATCGTTATATTCTCGTTGTAGTTTTATGAAATTTTGTGAAATTGTTGATGATACATTCGATATCTGATTTAATGATGATTGAACTAATTTTACTTGCGACTTCATAGTAACTAGAGTATTTTTATTATTTTTTTTATTCGTATTTAATTCTTGTTGTATTTGTTGAAAATCGTTGTCTCCCACTACTCCGAAAGCCCAGTTTTCAAATTCTCCTATTGCATTTATTAAACCCCTCTTTATTCTTACACCATCCTGTAAAGACATAAGTGTTGTATATCGTTTCAATAGTTCCGTCTTAGTTATTTTTAACGTTGAATTAAAGTTACTGCATATATTTGAAACATTATGTTTGTTGACGGAACATAATCTATCATTGTAGTTCATTAAATTATTAATTTCATCAAATTTCTCAACAAAAACGGAAATATTTACATGTGTTAGTAAGTTAAATTCACTCGAATATACTCTCATTTTATAAATTGGTTCATAATAAATACCCGATCCATGTCCTTGGTAGTTGTCGATAATTGTCTCTTCTGTTTGCAACGTATCTGGTATTATCACGCTTAATGCTAGAACAACTGTAACTATTGCGAACATTTTACAATTTATTAGATTATAAAAATTAAAACGAAATGATTAATTATAATATAGTATAAAGATTGCCGATTAAATATTATTAATGTAAAATATTAAATTACAATTTTAAAAACGATAGTTATGACACATTGTTCATTGACTGTCGTAGTCACGCTCTAGGTGTGTTATTATAATATCATTCGCTAATGTATACGCTATATATATATCCTTACTTATAATATTAATAATATTATAATATATGCCCATGAATGAAATTGTGCTGAATTAATATTTATGTTGTTCACTCATTGACCTATATTTATTCAGCTAAAATGCCAAACTGTTAAAAATTACGTTATATACCTACACTATAATATTATATTAAAATCTATCGTTAGGAAATGAAGTGATGAACACACACATTTTTTTTTTACAAACAACTTAGCTTCGTTAATATTGCTTAACAATATTAAGAAATTAAGTAGTTGTGAAATATATTATGGTGGTCTCTCGACAGTAATATTATTTACAACGTGGTAAATAATATGTTGTGAGAGACCATGCAAATTGTCTTTATATTTTAATATTTTTAATTACATTTAATATTGTGTGGGGACCCTAGCTCATATCTATCCGAAAATGTATTTTTTCTTGTATTAATCTTTACTGTCGTGAGGTAGATTTTGGTCGACTTTTTGAAATGCCGTATAAGGTTTTATATTTCTATCTTGGCAAAGAATATTTGGATTGTTTGAATTTAATAAAATGTGTTTTATTTCGAGAACTTCGGTCAATGGACAATTTGCGCGTTTCAAGTCGTTTTCATTGTTTATTACCTCGGTTTCGGGTAACTTGATTGCTTCTAACATTTTCCTTTCCCTTAGCAAAGCACGAGAAGTATGAAGAGAACGAAAATCATGCGTAAAAGTAACTTGTGTCATTTCTAGGTCGGGATTATCATATTTTTTGTCATAACATCCTGGTGTCCAATGATCATTTTCAAAAAAAACTACTAGAAATTTCCTACCTGGTTTATAAAACCCTAAACCTGCAGTTTTTTTAGAATTTTCGTAATTTGGGCATATGATTATTAAATTGAAATTATAAAAATCAGCTACTGCTGCTACGTCCTCACCGTCTAACCAAATTGGTTTTTCGTGTAAATTTAAATCAAGTAAATGGGAAATGGTTTCTGCAGTTACATAAATATTTTCGTGCGCCAGCATTACTGTCAACGCATATATTGCACAAAATCCGTCTCCCGGGACCTCAATCAACTTACTACTACATCTAACAATTTCACGTAACGTTGGCTGAATTAATATTAAATTTCTCATTTTTTCAATTTTGTTGTCATTATCCGTATCCCTATTTAATGTAGTTTCATCAACTATTTTTTCAATTTTCAATTTAATATTATCTGACGTTCTACGTTTTTGATCGAATTCCAAAACAACTAAACCTTTATCACCTGTTAAAACTATCTGTTTATTAACAAAATTTATTTTGGCTTGATATAATTCTAAAAAGTCTGTACCTATTAAACTAGGTCCAACTAAGTTCCTAACTACCATGCATTTAATAAGGAATTTAATATTTTCGAACACAACAACTGTATTAATAATACCAAGTAGTTCTAAATCGGAACCGTTTGCCGTAATTAGCTTTACGCAATCGATTGCCTTTGGAGTGATTCCTACTGGTAAATTGTCAGCATTAATTATAGACGCAGTGGCCCCTGTGTCTATTACAAAATTATGTTCTATGTTTTCAATTTTGCCTACTACCTCAAGTCTTTGACCTGGTTCGAATGCTGCCGGAAGCGAGGTCGGATTACACGTCGTTATACATTTTTGTATCGTATTGTCATTATTTTTTTGCTTTTCAACAGTTACTGAATTTTTACTTGCGAATTTGTGATGAATATTATGGTCACTCATGACTGCTACTTTTTTTTCATTGAATAAACTATCTATATTATAATCGTCTATGTCAGTGTTTTTATTAATATCAATTTCATTATGTTTATCGTTAATTTTTAAGTTTTTTAATTGTTTTGGAATTGGAAATAAGGTTTCGTCATTTTTATATTTTTTTGCTATTATTGTTTCCAACAATGTTGTACTAGAAATGGTATCGTTAGAATTTTTTTGCTGGCATAGAGGGAGTCTAACCACTCTCTCTTGCCTTAATAGTTTTTTTGATTATTATGAAAATATGTTTTATTCAAATTACGTGTATCATTATCAGGCACCTGACTGATAGTGTGCTGATTCATCACGTTATTTACGTCTACATTATTTTGATTGATACCATTTGTAGCATGCGATGGATTTTGATAATTTTGGCCTACGTTTTGTTCGTTAAAATTTGCACCTTGATTACTATTATACACATTATTTTTATAATATTGCTGACTTTTTTGGTTAGGCCTATTTTTATACCTATCATCCCACTTTGGTTGTGTATAGCCATTATTACTATTAAAATGATTTGGAGGGTTATATGTATTTTTTCGATGGAAGTGTTTATTAGGATCTATATATTGATTCGGTCTAATTTCATTATTTGTGTTGTAATTATTATTTGGATAAAAAGTATTGTTTGGGTGGTAATTTTGATTATTAACATAATTGTTTGGAATAAATGAATTATTTGAACTATAGTTTTGATTACTAAAATTGTTGTTTGGATAAAATGAATTATTTAAATTCTGTTTTTGATTACTATAACTATTATTGTTATTATTGCATGGGTCGTAATTGCACATATTATTATTATTGAATGCATTGTTTGGATTATTTTGAAGATTGTGATATGGGCTAGGACTATTCACATGCATATTATTATTAAATTTCTTTTTCTGGTTAAAATTTCTATTACCATTATTAATATTATTTAATTTAAATTTTAAAAATTCATTTTCTTTCCTAAGAGTGTCAATATCTACGGAATTTATATTTTGAAAATCTGTGTGCATCAATTTCGAATTTTCTATTTTCTTTAAATTAATTTCCAAATTGTCTAAAGTGTCATTATTCATAATAGTTACGGTGTTATAATATTCTGGTGTAAGTGCCTCTAATATTATATCAATTTTCTCGGTTTCAGGAATGGTGCAATTTGTTTGACTGATTAAGTATAAAATATCTGCTAAGAACTCCGATATTGTTTCTGTCGATTTTAATTTTTTACTTCGTAATTTGTTTCTTAACATACGATTCCTAGCCGGCGATGCAAATTTTTCCTTAAATATTTGTTCTATTTCATCAAAAGTCGGATATAAGTTATTAATTGTTAATGTCTTGTATAATTTATAAGCGGAATTTTTTAAATATAATGGCAAGTAAGTTAGTTTTATTTGCGGAGACCACTCATTAGCAGTAGCTACCACGTTAAAGTACTCGAAAAATTCTAAAACGCATTCATCGCCCGAACCGTTGAAAATATTAGGTACAAATTGTTGAGGTCTTGCCATTTTATTTTAGGTAATAGGATAAAGGTATCTTTCCAAATTTCGAATTTTCAAAAAAATCTCCTAAATTATTCTCATCGATTTGTCGTAATATGCCGATCAATTCTGTTGCATTTATTTCTGAATCGAAGTGTTCATTTAAAAATAAAATATTTAATTTTGTTACTTTAGCAATCTGATTATTAGTATTTCGTTTAATATAAAATTTGACATCCATTAAGAATTATTAGGCCAATAACTTCACATAAGATTCACATGACACCCAACAATAATATCACAACACAAGGGGTGTACCTTAGAATCGAAATTTTTCTCGAGAAAAAACAAAATATAATTTCTAAAAAAAAAATCGGGACTCCAGGGACGGGCGCCTCCACCAACTGTAACGTCTCCTCTTCACCTGGGCTCTTCCCCGTTCCGGTGTCGTTCTGTTTATATTAACGAGGTCTCGGAGACTCGACCTCGGTGTGTGATATTATTACTAGGGATCAGGGTTACCTTATGTGAAGCAAGTACTCAACGTAATGTATATATATATATATATCTGTTATTGATGTATTATTATTATTTAGTACAAGTTACAATATTGAAATATACTTATAAATTATACTCCGGGCTACCGATCGGGCCATGGTGTGTCGTGGGTGCCGATGTCCAAATGTGGGTTGAGCTGGTCGTCCGCAGGTCCTCTTCAGGTCGTTGTCAGCCCTCGAGTTCCACTATCGACCACCTCACTGTCTCTTCATTCTTGACAATCCAACTATCAACCGCCGAGCCTATTCTATCGACTACCTCACTGTCGACTCTATCATAACTGCCTCCCGCCAGGCGTCCAGGTCGGTTATTTACACGATGTGAGCTAAACATCGCGTCAGCATAATATATATTTCATATATATATATATTCACATTTGTCATTACTAACACTCAGCATATTAGCCGTGCTCAACGTAGGGAGTAATGTACGATGTCGATGATCGTTACACATTATATTTTGAAATAGAATAAAGTTAGAATTATGTAACCTAGGTGAAACGTGATATGAAAATTAGGATTTGTTTAAGGGGGGATTGGGGGGCAATGCCTCCCACGGGTCTGCGTTATATTTTGATGTAATAAATTAAAAATATTAATATTATACCAATGATTAATATTTTAATACAATTTGTTGCAGTACCAAATGTGTAACATTATAATATTCAAATACAATAAATAATTTTCTAACTTTTTGAATTTTTATAATACAGTGTTGGAAATTTATCTTAATACATTTCCAATTAGTATACAACTAATAAATATATTAAATTTAAATCTATTTATTCATAAATCATAATACTCTGTAAACATTATACATGCCATGATACATCTTAATGATACAAAAAAACTAAATAATACATTTTATATACCTACACATATAAAAATATTAAATACATTTAAGATAAATACTATCAAAAAACTACTGTTGTTGTGCTTATAATTTTTTAACAAATTAAATTGATGTTTTTTTTTTTACCGATTTTTAAAATATTTAAACAATTAGTAGTTTGTAAGCATTTGAACCTTTTGATGGCCTTAATATGGTTTAACAATACAAAATGTTTATTTATTCATATTGTTAATGTTTTGTAATTCTAAATCTTTAAAAAAGTCTTCATTACTTAGTGTATATTGTGATACAAAACACTCACAAGATTCTGTATTTAGGTACTGTACTTTTAATTAAACTGATGTATCAATCCACTGTTAATTGTATGAAATGTAATAAATATTATAATTATTAAAATCAGTAAATTTTTAATAGTTGATTGTTTGATTACAATTAATTCTAATCCGGTCAAATTTATTTGAAATAGCTCCACAGTTAAGCAAAACCAATTTGAGAGGTTAAAATCTGGACTAAAATCCACAGAGTATAACATCAGCAGAAATAATTCAGGACAAATTATTTGTTATACTTGCATATTCTCCATCAATGACATATTGTTGCCATTTACTGTATCTAAATAAATAACATAAATATAAAATAATTTAATACATCAATAATCTTAAATAAGAAACAAGAGTTATGATACTTCTAAAACTTACCTACAAATGTTTACACATGTTTACTGTTAAGTGAAAGTATTGAAAAATAATCCAGGATTTGATTTGTCTTGTAAATTGTGACGTATACCTATGTCATAACACATTTACATACAATCGAGCAACACAACACATAGGTAATAAGGCAATTTAAATACAAATATAATCTTGAATAAATCTCTAGATGTAACTGTAAGCTTGGTAAATTTGCAGGTAAATATTTTTTTTTACTAATAAAATTAGCATGAGAGTATGTGACACCTAAAATTAAACATCATAACGAGACGAATATTCACAAGTCATAACAACTGATATAATATTATAATACTTACATAATATTATAGTTGATATAAAAATATGTAATACGTTCTATGGTAATACATCCGGACGTTTAACTCGCCCACAAGTACTGATAGTGCATTATATTAATATAGTATCAAATATTATAAGTTATCACTATTAATTACCATCACATTAATTAATAAATTTGATTTTATCGACATTGTGCTTTATCGTCTACACTCTACGACAATAATATGGTCTATGATAGTATCACGGTTTGTTGTTGATGTATAATGCGTTATAAGTACCTAATTAATGTGATGTGATTAATTTGGAATTTATTTTAGGTACCTATTATAGGTCAATTATTTTTTTAATACCATAGATAAGTATATAATATGTTTTGAACCTAGACAGACGGGTGCCAGTTTAAATCGCGAAAAAATAATCGCAAAAGTCAAAATCGCGAACGGTTTTAACGGCGAAAACAATAATAGCGAAAATTAAAATATTCTTTTCGTTATATTTTTCGTAAAAACATTAAAATACGTCAAAATACTATAAAAAAATACAATTTAAATTTGATATTTTTCCTAAAATTGCAAAATATATAACATAGACAGACATACCGTCTCCGCTCAGAATCGTTTTTCTTGTACAATGATATTATATCATTGAATTCAAATTTAATACCATCCATTATACAGTGCCACACTTGTAACCTAATGTAGGTACAGCAGAGCGACATCCACTTGCCCACCTTTTTTTTTCTATGAATGTCAATAAAACGTTATTTGTTGGGAAAACAGCTTGAAAATGTAATACAAGGCTCCTACTATATTGTAACAATGACATTTGAAAAATATTAAAAATCCTTTAACGCAGTTATTTTTACAACAATTTAAAGTTCAAATCTTGACAAAATACAGAAAAATCACGAAAATTAGCAAATTATTTTGAGTTGAGAATTCAAAAAAATATTTCTTTTTAAATCTAAGATTTGAAATTGTTATACAAGATTATTCATAAGTTTGTCTATCTTTATCAACCAAAAAAATTTCTACAAGCAATTCAAATTAAATTTTTATGAGCGTTTAAAGTTCATACTTTTACAATATTGGATATTCACTCGATTTCTCATGTAATGGTTTTGTTATTTTATTGTTATTCAAAAACGAATAACTATAGATACATGGATATTTTACTGAATTTGTATATTTTAAATGGCCTATACACCATAAAATGTTGAAAATAATTTGACTCTTTTTGAGCTGTTTACGGACATAGTTAGTTTTAAATTTTTTTAGTTTTTTTTTCTATAAATATCAATAAAATTGTATTTGTTGGGTAAAAAAGCGTGAAAATTTAATACAAGGCTCCTGAAATATCGTTCCAATGGCAGTTGAAAAAAATTAAAAATAAATAGGCATAATTTTTTTTTTATAAGCATTTAAAGTTCAATTTTCGACAAAATTTATCAAATTTAAAATTTAATAATTATTTTGTAGTTGAAAATTTATAAAATGTTCAACTTTTATAGCTAAGGGTTGAAAGTTTAAGACATGTTTCCACGTAAATAGGTTATATATAAATTACTTTATTCACAATAATATCATCAAATATATTTAGTAATATCATAGGCTGACTGACCATTTTAGTTCAGAATCGTTTTTCTTATACAATGATATTATATCATTGAATTTAAATTTAACACCATCCATAACAGTGACCCACTTGTAATCTTCAGTACAGCAGAGCGACACCCACTTGCACACCTTTTTATTGATATTTATTGAATTTATTGAAAACTGGCAATGTTCATTAACAACTCAAAAAGTGCAAATATATTTTCAAAATTTTTTGGTGTATAGCAAATAAAACTAAAAATGTTCATATATCTACAGTTTTTATTTGTTTTTGATTAACAATAAAATAACAAAATCTGTTCGAACACGGACGTGTTTTCGTGCCACCGTGTAGCTTCGACACATTCTCTCCTAGTGGTTCAGCGGACGGTCGAAGCTCGCGTGGTGGGTTACCCCCTCCTCCGCCATAATACTTGTCTTTGCCCGGCGGTTGAGCTCGGCGCACCGTTCCGTCGGCTCGCCGCTTTGGGCCGTGGTTGTACCCTTATTACATAGGGTGCCGTCAGTTTGGCCGCTTCAAAACCCCTCGTGGTTTTGGTCGACATCGTATTGTGCGCCGCCGCTTATAGTCGTCGTGTTCCAGCAGTTGATGTGAGCGCAACGAGCGTCATCGCTCAATGCGCCGATGCGTGCCGGCAAACCTAGTGTGAGCACGAGTGTTAAGATTAATACAATTGTTCACGTGTGTGTGACAAGCTGGCAAAATGCGCCAAATATATCAGTGAGCTTTGTGATCGAAGTATTGTTCGTGCGTGGCTGACGGCTGAACCGAACATCGCGCTCGTTCTCGTTTGGCGGTGATACGGCCCGGTGTCGCAGGTTTCTAATACCCTCAAACATTTTTACCCCTGGGGGTAAAATTAACCTAGAATATTTTTACCGGGGGTAAAATAAACCTAGGATATTTATACCCCCGGTAAAATTTTAAGGGGGGTAAAATCATTCTAGGTTAATTTTACCCCCTGGTAAAAATATACTATGGTATTATAACCCCCCGGTAAAAATATCCTAGCTTATAATTAACAATATTTTTAAAATATACTAGGATATATTTACCTCCCATTGAATTTCCGGGGGTAAAAATCGTCTGTTACACCGGCGTTTCACGGTGCTGGGAGAATTCGTCCGCCGTTTCCGTTCCGGCGAGGTCCAACAGGAGTCAATGTGTCGAAGTGTTGAGGTGTCGCCGAGTCAGTTCGTTTTCGTTTGTGTAAATTATAATGTCTACACCTGTTCGTGGGCCAATTATCATTATTGTTTGTATTAATATGTAGATTTGTCAGTACGTAAGGATTAAGATCTAGGCGCCCACCATTAAAAAACGAATTATTATATTATAATATATAAGTCTTTGTAAGAAATACAAATGTTTTCGTCTTCCAAATTGTAGTACCACTATTTTAGGGTAACTCTTCCCGCTCCTGCCCCCCAACACAATCGCGAGTCGTTGCCGACAACCGCCATACTAGTATGTCCGGCAGCGGCGCAAACAAAATCGCTACATGAAAAATCGAGTGAATATCCAATCTTGCATGTAAAAATATAAACTTCAAATGTTCATAAAAAATGTATTTAATTTGCTTGTAAACAATTTTTTTTTATTTTGATAAAGACAAACAAACTTATGAAGAATCTTGTATTACATTTTAAAATTTTAGATTTAAAAAGAAAAATCTTATGAATTCCTAACTCAAAATCGAGCGAATACCCAATATTGTAAAAATATGGACTTCAAACGCTCATAAAAATTTAATTTAGTTTGATTATAGACATTTTTTTTTTTTGGTAAATATAGACAACTTTATGAATAATCTTGTATTACATTTTCAGACCTTTGCTTTAAAAAGAAACATTGTTATGAATTCTTAATTAAAAATAATTTGCTAATTTTCGTGAATTTTGCGTATTTTGTCAATAATTGAACTTTAAATGCTTATAAAATAAAACTGTGAATGAGGACTTTTAATATTTTTCAAATGTCATTGTAACATTATAGAAGGAAAAGTATTAAATTTTCAAGCTCTTTCTCAACAAATAAAGTTTTATTGACATTCATAGAAAAAAGACTAATACAATTGGAAACTGAAAATGTTTCTTAACAATTCAAAACAAATCAAAATGTGAATAGAAAATTTTAATATAAACAACCCGTGAAAATTTCATGTATATACGTTATATTTATATATGGTTCATTTGTTGTAGAGTTACACCAAACAAAAACAGATTTTGCGTAAAAATTCCAGTTTTTCCTTAATATTGTTGTGTTATTTTTCCCTCTTTTGAAAACTATTGAGAATTTTAAAATCACTCCACTTAGAATCTAAAAATAATTTGCATATTTTAGTTAATTTAGAAAATCGTCAAAATTCTGACTTCAATCACTTCATATCAAAAATTTCTCTTGTATAGAAAGCTCAAATTAAGTCAAAGCAATATATAGTCTTAAAATTAATTCTATATAATAAGTAAATAATATATAGGTATAAAATAGTAGGTATATTTTGTAATTGAATTAGGCAAATAAGCATTTAAAGTTCGAATTTTGACAGAACTTATCGAGTTTAAAATTTAAAAATGATTTTGTAGTTAAAATGTATAACATTTTCAACTTTCATAGCTAAGGATTGAAAATGTAAAACAACATTCCACATTAGTTATAGGTTATTCTGTAACCAAAAAAAACGGGTTATTTGTTTTTGATTAACATTAAAATAACAAAATCTGTTCGAACACGGACGTGTTTTCGTGCCACCGTATAGCTTCGACACAATCTCTCATAGTGGTTCAGCGGACGGTCGAAGCTCGCGAGGTGGGTTACCCCCTCCTCCGCCATAATACTTGTCTTTGTCCGGCGGTTGAGCTCGGCGCACCGTTCCGTCGGCTCGCCGCTTTGGGCCGTGGTTGTCTCCGCGTTACATAGGGTGCCGTCAGTTTGGCCACTTTATAACCCCTCGGGGTTTTGGTCGACATTGTATTGTGTGCCGCCGCTTATAGTTGTCGTGTTCCAGCAGTTGATGTGAGCGGAACGAGCGTCATCGCTCAATGCGCCGATGCGTGCCGGCAAACCTAGTGTGAGCACGAGTGTTAAGATTAATAAAATTGTTCACGTGTGTGTGACAAGCTGGCCAGATGCGCCAAATATATCAGTGAGAGCTTTGTGATCGAAGTATTGTTCGTGCGTGGCTGACGGCTGAACCGAACATCGCGCTCGTTCCCGTTTGGCGGTGATACGGCCCGGTGTCGCAGGTTTCTAATACCCTCAAACATTTTTACCCCCGGGGGTAAAATTATCTTAGGATATCTTTACCAGGGGTGAAATTAACCTAGTATATTTTTACTGGGGGTAAAATAAACCTAACCCCCCCCCCCCCCCCCCCCCCGTTAAAATTGTTGGAAAGGGGGGGTAAAAATATCCTAGCTTATAATTAACAATATTTTTAAAATATACTAGGATATATTTACCTCTCATTGAATTTCCGGGGGTAAAAATCGTCTGTTACACCGGCGTTTCACGGTTCATGGTTTTCGTTTGTGTAAATTATAATGTCTACACCTGTTCGTGGGCCAATTATTATTATTGTTTGTATTAATATGTAGATTTGTCGTTACGTAAGGATGAAGATCTGGGCGCCCACCATTAAAAAACGAATTATTATATTATAATATATAAGTCTTTGTAAGAAATACAAGTGTTTCCGTCTTCCAAATTGTAGTACCACCATTTTAGGGTAACCCTTCCCGCTCCTGCCCCCCAACACAATCGCGAGTCTTTGCCGACAACCGCCATACTAGTATGTCCGGCAGCGGCGCAAACAAAATCGCTACATGAAAAATCGAGCGAATATCCAATCTTGCATGTAAAAATATAAACTTCAAATGTTCATAAAAAATGAGAATCTTGTATTACATTTTAAAATTTTAGATTTAAAAAGAAAAATCTTTATGAATTCCTAACTCAAAATCGAGCGAATACCCAATATTGTAAAAATATGGACTTCAAACGCTCATAAAAGTTTAATTTAATTTGATTGTAGAAATTTTTTTTTTTTGGTAAATATAGACAAATTTATGAATAATCTTGTATTACATTTTAAAAATGCTTTAAAAATAAACATTTTTATGAATTCTTAATTAAAAATAATTTGCTAATTTTCGTGAATTTTGCGTATTTTGTCAATAATTGAACTTTAAATGCTTATAAAATAAAACTGTGACTGAGGACTTTCAATATTTTTTAAATGTCATTGTAACATTATAGAAGGAAAAGTATTAAATTTTCAAGCTCTTTCTCAACAAATAACGTTTTATTGACATTCATAAAAAAAAGACTAATAAAATTGGAAACTGAAAATGTTTCTAAACAATTCAAAACAAATCAAAATATTTTGAAAATTTAATCGTGTATAGAAAATTTTAATATAAACAACCCGTGAAAATGTCAAGTATATACGTTATATTTATATATGGTTCATTTGTTGTAGAGTTAAACCAAACAACAAAATCGATTTTGTCAAAAACCGATTTTGCGTAAAATCCCAGTTTTTTCTCAATATTGTTGTGTTTTTTTCCCCTTTTTTGAAAACTATTGAGAATTTTAAAATCACTCCACTTAGAATCTAAAAATAATTTGCATATTTTAGTTAATTTGACGAAAATCGTCAAAATTCTGACTTCAATCACTTAAAAAAAATATAAAAAATTTCTCTTGTATAGAAAGCTCAAATTAAGTCAAAGCATTTAGAACATTTTATCATGTATAATATAATATATAGTCTTAAAATTAATTCTATACAATAAGTAAATATTATATAGGTAGGTATAAAATAGTAGGTATATTTTGTAACTGAATTAGGTAGGCTAAACTCTGTCGAACACTCGAACTGTAAATGTCAGTGTTAAAAATGACAAAGCATCGTTTTTTTTTTTATGCTTGAGAACCAAATTTATTATACTTGGTGTGTTATTTTCTGAAAGCATCGCGTAAGCTCTTCCATTTCTTTTGTAGTTCTTTAAGCCGGGTGTCGGTGCCGGTCATTTATTAAGGAGTAAAATTCTGTAACCAAAAAATACGGGTTTTTTTATTTTAAAAATTAAAATTGTGGCTTGAAGGATCCAAAGTTAACTTAATAACCAAGTAAAATCTATATTCAAAATTATTATCACTGTGAAACTCAGGTCAGTATAAGGACTATTTTACAAAATTTGTCAGTAAAATAATTTAGATTTTAGGCGTTTTACACAGAGGCTATATCAAGCATTTTTTGGTTTACTGAACCACAAAAAAAAGTCTAGGGTGGGTGTCATTTTCAAAGGTAGGTACTTGGTCTTGGTTATCACTAATCAGTGTCCGGTATGGCCGTATAGGTAATATAAACATGGTTAGTTTGATGGCCAATTCGTAATTAGCAATAAATAGATACAATTACATACATTAACAATAAACTTATGAAGTTATAAACAGCTTTATGACAAAAAAGGTTTGTAAGTAGATGTCGCTCTGTTGAACAGTAGGTTACAAGTGGGTTACTGTATAATGGATGGTATTAAATTTGAATTCAATGATAATATAATAATATCATTGTATACGAAATACGATTCTAAACGGTGACGGTGACACTATTTCTGAATTAAACGTGAATATATTTATTTTTTTCATAGCAGTAATTGTATTGATAATAACAATCTAATACTATAAAATCCCAATATTATAATTTATAATAATATAATATTCATACGAATGTGTTTTGTTATTTATTATTACGTTTCTCGTGTGATGTTGATTACTATTTTATAGAAATGGTTTCAATTAAACAAAGTGTGAAATAATTCATTTTCATGAAAAATACGATTCTCTAAGTGGACACAACACAATATACAATTAATAGTTATTTATTAATACATATTTTTGATTCATAAATTTTCTTACATCTGCTCAGAATCGTTTTTTATCGAATGCAATCATTGCATTCAAATTGAGTAGGTACTGTTATAATATACTATTCTGTCCGAGGATCGAAAGGACAATGACAAATTTACCTTAATCATTTTTTTAATAAAGAAAATTAGGTACCCGACATAAAAATAATAATTATTCAATGAAGTACCTATCTATAGTAAAAACCTCAATAACCACAATTTATTTATAAAATGCACACAATATATTATTATGTAGCCAATAATATAAATTATACGAAATTAATTTTAAAACTATTGATAATTTTGAATTTTGAAATAATTTTAAATAATTTTAAATAATTCAAATGATTTTGAACCTCCTCAATGCACCAACAATACTCACTTTCCAATCGAACAAGAAACTTGGTTAAACTAGATTCGTGGTTCTAAACATTTTTACTATCCTAAAAGGTGACTTTATTGCAAGGCTCCTGATATATTGTTACAATAGCAGTTGAAAAATATTAAAAATATATAGTCACAATTTTTTTTTATAATTATTCAAAGTACGAATTTTGACAAGATTTATCAAATTTAAAATTTTATAGTTATTTTGTAGTTAAAAATGTATAAAATGTTCAACCTTTATAGTTAAGGATTGAAAATTTAAAACAAGATTCCACGTAAATGGGTTGTATATAAATTACTTTATTCACTTTAATATCATCAAATGTTATGATATACATAGGCTAAAAATTGTTTTTCTTATACGATAATATTATATCATTGAATTCAAATTTAACAACATCTATTACTGTTACGCACTTGTAACATACTGTAAAGCAGAGCGACATCCACTTACCCACCTTTTTAATTTTTAATTTGATATATTTTCTAAAAAACTGAACTTAAATTGCTTACAATAAATGTGTGCCCATGTATTTTGTAACAATATGGAAGGAGACTTCGGGACGTCCCTGCGGTACTCACCACATACGCCTAATATTACACTAGACAGGCAACCATATATGCCCTCACCTGATGCTTGACTAGTAAACTATTCTACGCATGACGACGATAACAGCGAGGATGGGAAAGACCAATCAAAGTAATGATGATGGTGCAGGCTAGTTATGGGGAGGGAGTCTCTGTTAGAAAGTTTTATAATACGTAAAGAAATAAAAAATCAAAACTCTATATAAGCGTGGCAGTAAAATACTGTTGTGCGTATGCGTATAAATTTAAAAACATAGACTTATAAATAAACATACAAACATATACATTCTAAAATAATGATTTCCGCAAATGTTTTTGTACCATTGTTTTAATTAACTCATTGGAATACATGTATAAAAAAAAATTGTAATTGCAAATCTAGAGAATTATAAGGAACCACTATTCCAAATTTCAAGTCGCTATATATATCTACTATAATAGCTTAGGCTAGGTTGAATCAGTCAGGACTGCTTGTTTTATATTATTCATATATTTCATTTTGAAACATTTTATATTCCAATAATTGTTAAAAAAAATATTATTTTACATTCCATTTTCATACATTTTATAATTCAATAATTTATACAATAGATTTATATCACATAATAGTGGCGTAATTATGAATTTGTATAAGGGCGGGGATAGAAATTTTTTGAAACACATAATACTAAATACTAAATAAATAAAATAAATATAAAAAATTCAAAATTTTAAAGTACAGTGGTGTGTGGTAGTTTGAACATAGGTAGGTTGGGTTAGGTTAGGGTTGGGGTATGTAAATGTACTACACATTTTTAAGACAGAATAAAAATAAAAATAATGATATATTTTAAGTAATAAATTAAAAGTTTAATATGTTTGCAATGTCATTTCTTTTTACAATTTGTTGGGCTGTTCGGGCTGTTCGGCAATAGTCTGAGACAATTTTATAACATGTGGTTCATAGGTATAGAGTATCTAGAGTACTCTTGCCACAAATATTTTTTATGTGATTCAACCCTGAAAAATACATTTTTATTTGTTGTGCTGTCTGAGAAAACTTAGGTATACGAGTTAGATTTTTTTGTTAAACAACATTGAATGACAGATAGTACTTAAATACACATATTCAGGTTAATTTCAAATTTTTAACATTTTCGATACGACCATGCGCAATGCATCTAATTTTTAAGTTTGTGGTATCAATGACTAAATAGGCTAGAAATATTTAATTTTATAAATGACCTAAAATTATAAAACCAACGTTATCATTTTATCTATTAAAAAATAATGTATTTGATAATTTCAAATTACATAACAATTAATTATAATTAATGCTGTAAGATTAAGATTTAACTAACTATGTACGTGTTATTCATAAATATTTTTACATTACTTGTCTATCCGAAAGAAAATATGTCACAAAAATATTTTTTTACTAATAGGATAGTGAGACAAAAAATGTAAAAAGGAATATATTTTGCCCTCCCCTTGACAAATTCCTGCCAGGTGCAACAGAATATAATTTTTTTTAAAACCATTCAATTTTAAAATGTATGAAAATGAAATATATTCTCAAAATGCCCATAATATATGTTGGTTAGTAAAATGTAGGTACTAATTGATAAAAATAAATAGTATTTAATACGTTAATTTGAAATACATCAAATCATTATATTTTGAGGAATATTTTAAATAATAATTTATAACAGTTTATTTAATACTAGGTATACTGCATGATAGGTATTCAATTACTTTTTAAAAGTATTTTTATACAATAATGTGTCACTATTAATAAGCAAACACATTGTATTAGTGCTCACAGTAATACACATAGATAAAATAATACATTTTATTTTCATTAATTTTATAATTCAATATTTTTTCCAAATAATATAAATACTATAAGTTTAGATATTTTAGTTAATTCCATAGATTAACGGTCGGTGTGAGAATGTAATGTTACTGTTCGACTAGTGTAAAAACTAACATATTATATAATACTATATAATATACCAGCGATTCTCATACTTTAAATATTCGCTTACCATCTACACAGTTTGAAAATTTTCATGTACCTCTTGAACAAATAACCTTTTTTATGAGCCTTCCGCGGAATGATGAAAAATTATATTAAAATTTATGAAAATGAAGTATACTTATATATAGGTAATAATATATTTTTCTGCCGTGTGGGATTGTTTTATTTTTATTGGTTTTAAGCCAGGCAGCTGAGGCCATTAGCTGTAGGATAGTACTATGATACAACTATGATACTATGGTACTATGATGGTAGGGAACTGACCGAATTGAATTCAATTATTGTGGGTCGCTTTTGCATTTAAACATGTAAATATGCACACTCGAGAAAACACTGTCTCGTACTCTCGTCTGAAAGACAAAAATATACCCAGGTAGATACTAAACAATTACCGTTGTTTAACAAAAAAATCTAACTCGTATACCTAAGTTTACTCGGACACCACAACAAATAAAAATGTAGTTTTCAGGGTTAAATCGCATAAAAATACACAAGTAAATTATTGTTCTTTTATTAGTACAAAAAGACTCACAGATTTTCGTACTTCACTTGTTCAAAAACTAAAAAAATATTTGTGGTAAGAGTACTCTAGTACTCTATACCTACGAACCACATATTATAAAATTGTCTCAGACTATTGCCGAATAGCCCGAACAGCCCAACAAATTTTAAAAAGAAATGAGATTGCATTATTTCTATTTTTCTTCTGTCTTAAAAATGTACCAAAAAATAAATAAATAATCGGTCGTAAATAATCTCACCAAATTTAAATATATTAAAAGGATGAGAACCGCTTGTATATAGTATATTATATAATATAATAATATGTTATTTTTTACACCAGTCGAACAGTTATATTATATTCTTACACCTACTGTTAATCTATATGATGAACTTAATAATACATACTGAAACAGTAATAATTATAAAAAATTATAAAAATAATTAATAATTTAAGTAAATTATAAATAATATTTAATGTTAATAATCATGCATTCCATTTTTTTATAAAGGTGATTTTTCCGGATGATCCTTCCGCGTAATGATGAAAAATGTTATTAAAATTTATGAAAATGAAATATAATTATAAATAGGTAATAATATATTTTTCTGCCGTGTAGAATTGATTTTTTTTTTATTGTTCTGAAGCCTGAAGTCTGTATACCTAAGTTTTTATTAAAATATTTGTGGCAAGAGTACCCTAGTACTAATAAAATAAATAATCGGTCGTAAATAATCTCACCAAATTTAAATATATTAAAAGGATGATAACCGCTGGTATATAGTATATATATAATATAAATATATAATAATATGTTAGTTTTTACACCAGTCGAACAGTAAATAATACATTCTTATACTGACTGTTAATCTGTGGAATACAATTATTGAATTATGAAATGTATTATTTGTATTACAGTGAGCACTAATACAATTTGTTTGCTTAACAACAGTGTTGTATAAAATACTTTTAAAAAGTATTTGAATAGGTACTTTCCTAGTAAGTAAATAATTTAAAGTCCACTGCCAAAACCCTCAAACAAAGCTCTACTGATATTAAATAGGTTCATAGGTATAGAGTACTAGCAGTGCCGGCACTAGGTATTGCGGGGCCCTGGACATAGGTAATAGGTGCCCAGAGGAAGGCAAAATTTTAGCTTTTTTTAAATCAGGATTATTTGAAATTAATGCGGTTTTTATTTGAATTTCAAACATTAAAAATAATATTATCAGGTTATTCTTTTTTTAATTATAATATGTTAACAAAAAATTATTTACAAATAATAAAATAATATGCATGTGTTGAAAATTATAAGTTAATAAATTCGTGGGTGGCCTATTATTTAATTAATTTATATTTATTTTAATAATTACAACTTATAAAAACATCAATAAAAAATAAATAAAATCATCAAAATGTTTGAATGATTTAATAAATTGTTTAATATCTAAGGACGCGGCGGCGGTAGATAATAAACTACATTAAAACTAATCCTGATACACTAGATACGCACGCAGTAGGTACATATTATTTAATACCTACTATATCTAAACTAAATTGTAATAATAATTTCATAAAATGAAAACTTAATTTTATGATATTATGCAGAAATTGTTGAAAAAATACTGTAAGGTGCAAAACGGATTGCAGTCAAATACTCAAATGTTGAACATAATATAATCAAATAAATGTTTTGAGAATATAGCTCTTGCCCCTTCTATAATACGGTCATACGACAATACGCGGAGAGCTTTTCCAAACAAAGAACAGAAAAAAACAATAACTATAGAGATAATAAATATTTATATTATTAATTATAGTATACTCCTACAATCCTCGAGTATCCTCAAAATATTACTCCTTCATCGTATCGATAACGATTTACTTTGTACTATGGCTAAATTTAGAAATCATTTTCCAAATAGCTAATGATAGAAATAATATTAATATTATACATGTGTAGTATATAACAATAAGTCAATAAATGTATGGATTTATAATTTGTTAATATAAAATATCAATGTGTTTCGCGGTATTAAGATGATAGTTAAAAATTGCGGGGCCCTTTAACAAGCGCGGGGCCCTGGACATATGTCCCATTTGTCCTCCCCTAGCGCCGGCACTGAGTACTAGAGTACTCTTGCCACAAATATTTTTTATGTGATTCAACCCTGAAAAATACATTTTTATTTGTTGTGCTGTCTGAGTAAACTTAGGTATACGAGTTAGATTTTTTTGTTAAACAACGGTAGTTGTCTAGTACCTACCTAGGTATATTTTTGTCTTGGTCGGCAGAGTCCTACCCCCACCTCCACGTGGTGCCGACTGGAAACGGAATTCCGGTTCCGGCCAACGGGGGAGGCACAGAAGGCAAACTGTATAAAACCGAACACCGGCGGGTCAACACCAGCGACCAGAGAGGGCCAACATCGCCCTCCAACCACCGACAACAGACCGAAGGCTCGATGCGAAGACAACCGGGAAGGTTAGACGGGGACCCAGGGGCTAGTAAACTCAGCACCCCAGTACCATCATCCGAAACTGCCCTGCAGCGCAGGCGTGCGCCGGGGCATTAGTAGGACGCCTGTAGCACGATTCGTCACCGTCCGGGCGATCGCGATTGATGAGAAAGGGCGCTAGTCAGAACGCCTCAAGAAACCGCCGACCGGTCACTCGACGCACCGAGCAGCACGAAAGATCCAACGAACGGAGGAAACAGAAGGAAAACTGACCAAACCATCACCGGTGAGACGCGAACTCCAGTACAACGGAAGGAGAACCGCGAGGCACGAGACTCGAGGCCGACTGGCTAACAAGCTGGCTGGGAAGACCACGAACGCGACTTCGAGACTGGCGGGCAGCAAAGCCGGGTCGAGAAGTCAACAAACGCTACCAGCGGGCCTTAAGCCAACAATGTCATTTCTTAATAAAATGTAAAAAATAACTTCAATGTGCGCCCATTAAGGGACAAAACAAAACAAAGGTGTGAATATTAAATTTATAAAATGTTACATTTATCTAATTCAATAAACGATGGCGGCGCCGCGGAAGTAATGCGAAAGCAGTTCCCACGGCGTCGTCGGTTATAAACTGAAAAAAAAAAAAAAAAAAGGTATATTTTTGTCTTACGGACGAGAGTGTTATCGCAAGTGTGAGTACCATGTAGGTATATGGTTGTATAGCACATGCATATTTACATGTATAAATGCAAAAGCGAGCCACAATAAATTTAATTCAATTCTGTCAGTTCCCTACTATCCCTATACCATAGTATCATAGTAGTATCATAGTACTATCCTACAGCTAATGTGCTCTGTTGCCGGGCTTAAGACCAATAAAATTTAAAAATAAAACAATTCTACACGGAAGAAATTTATATTATTACCTATATATAATTTTATTTAATTTTCATATATTTAAATATAATTACGCGGAAGGCTCATGATAAGGCTCATTGATAAGCAAAAAAAAAACGTTATTTGTTCCAGTGGTACATGAAAATTTTCAAACTGTGTAGGTGGTAGTTAAGCGAATATTAAAAGTATGAGAACCGCTGGTATATTATATAGTATAATATAATATGTTAGTTTTTACACCAGTCGATCAGTAACATTACATTCTCACACCGACCCTTAATCTACGGAATAAAATTATAGTATCTATATTATTTGTAAAAATTATTGAATTATAAAATGTATGAAAATAAAATGTATTATATTATCTATGTGTATTACAGTGAGCACTAATACACTGTGTTTGCTTATTAACAGTGACACATTAATGTATAAAAATACTTTTAAAAAGTTTTTGAGTACCTATTATACAGTATACCTAGTATTTAATAAACTGTTATAAATTAGTATTTAAAATATTCCTCAAATAATAATGTTTTGATGTATTTCATATTTAAATATTAAATACTAATT
This sequence comes from Metopolophium dirhodum, assembly GCF_019925205.1. NCBI lineage: Eukaryota > Metazoa > Arthropoda > Insecta > Hemiptera > Aphididae > Metopolophium > Metopolophium dirhodum. Next base: position 7,347,087 of record NC_083560.1, read on the forward strand.
ATTTTTATCAACTAGTACCTACATTTTACTAACCGACATATATTTTGGGCATTGTAAGCATATATTTCATTTTCATACATTTTATAATTCAATGGTTTTAAAAAAAATATATACTGCAAGGTGCAAGGGTGTCCGCAGGAATTTGTCAAGGGGTGTGCAAAATATTTTCCTTTTTACATCTTTTGTGTCACTATCCTATTGGTTCTTAAGTATTTTTGTGACATATTTTCATTCATATAGACAAGGAATGTAAAAATATTTATGAATTATACGTACTAAGTTACGTACAAGTTTTAACGTAATCTTATAGTATTAATTTTAATTAATTGTAATTTTAAATTATAAAATACATTATTTTTTAATAGATAAAATGATACCGATGGTTTTATAATCTTAGGTAATTTATAAAATTAAATATTTCTAGCCTATTTAGTCATTGATACCACAAACTTAAAAAGTTGTATTTATTGTAGGTAGTTTTGCTAGGTAAATTAAAATCTAGAAGATTTTCGTTATCGTGATACATATTTATTAAAATTTATTAATATTAATGTAAAATGTAATTAATTTATAAAATTATAAAAATAATTTTTAGATAACAATATTTCTCAAAAATATCCTTAGGTATGTAGCATATGCCAAAGGCTAAAATATATTTTTTTTTCGTTTTACATACTTTACATAATCTAACATTTAATTTTTTTATAAAAAAAATAAAATCATTGTTGACACTGCAGTATTGACTTGGTCCCATCAGTACATCTCATAATCTATAAAATCAACCTTTTTAGTTCTGAATCTGAATCAAGTTTAGTAAAAATCATTCTTTAAAAAAAAAAAAAAAAAATGTTTTTTTTGATATTTTTATATTACAACTGTTATAATTGAGGTTGGGATTATAATGCACTTAGCTAAAGCACATTTTCCAAATCAATGTGGTACTCGTTTTGTAACATACGTCCATTAAGTTTTTTCTAAATTTAAATTTATAATTTAATTTTTATATTTGCACATTTTTTTATATGATTTTTATAATAAATATATGATCTTAATTCTAAACCTATAGGTATAGTAATAAAATAGTAAGTTGAAAAAATTTGCTATTGCTCATTTCCCTATCATTCTTAACTCGTTAAAATACGTAAATTCGCAAATTTTTGAAGGAAATAACTTTCAAAATACTGATTTCAGCAAATTGTTTTTTGCACAATTGTTCTAAATTTTTAACTCTTTGAAATATGTATGTTTCAAAAAAATCTAAAAAAAATGCTCGGTAGGTGGGTAGATAATAATAGTGGGTGGGTAATAAGCGATATTATGATATATTGTATATTTTGTAAAGGTACAAAATTATGTAGAATTTTAGCTACCACTCACCACTGTACTTTAAGATTTCGTATTTATTATATTTATTTTATTTATTTAGTATTTAGTATTATCTGTTTAAAAAAATGTCTATCCCTTCCCGTATACAAATTCATAATCACGCAACTATTCTGTGAATTAAAACTATTGTACAAATTATTTAATTATAAACTGTATGAAAATGAAATGTAAAATAATATTTTTTTACAATTAATGAATTATAAAATGTATTTATATAAATGCATTTATTTTATTTACAGTACCTATGTAGTGAAGCATAAAAATACGATGGTGAAGTTTGAATTTGGAAGTCAGACTTACTATTAAAGTTTTTATTAGCTTTTATACTATTAACGTACAAACAGCACAAGGTCCGCGATCTACCGCAGGTAGATTGCCTACCTTTTAATGTACTGCTGCGTATCAGAATTTTTATTCCGGCAAACGGAAAAGTTAAGATACATTTTGAATACTATACACTAAATATTAAATAACGAATTGAACAAAGTTTAAGTCATATAGAGTTGATACATTTAACGGGCAACGAAGTGCATGGGATCAGCTAGTATATATATATAAAAATAAGTGTACATTTTGAATAAATTTTAGAACTCAAGATCCACCAAACCGAATTTCGGGACATATTGAGATTGATATGTAGATAGTTTCTGTGAAGTTTGTACGCTGTGGACTAAGTGGTTCCGGACTTCCGGAGTTATGGCCTCTTAAGTGCACACCTTGCGACATGGCCAAAAACAACAACAACGTTTATACAATTGTTTTTATCTATATATATAACCCATAGCAACCATTAAAAAACAAAAATTTCTATCGTAAATCTCAAAATTCCTGTTTGAGCCCCTACCGGGGATGATCACTTCCCTTTTTAAATTAGCCTATGACACTCACAAAGAATGTGGCTTTCTATTGGTGAAAGAATTTTCGATATCGGTTCAGTAGTTTTGGAGTTTATCCCGAACATACAAACAAACGCATAATTTTATACATTAGTATAGATAAAAATGAATGTTTGTGCGTAGATTAGATCACTGGGAAGAAGATAGGTTAATTTAAAAAGTGTTTAATTTGTTTTTTTTTTGTTCAACTACTGTTGTTTACCAAAAAAATCGATCTCTTGGTATATCTATGTTTACTCAGACGGCGCAACAAATAAAATGTAGTGTTCAGGGTTAAATCACACAAAAACACACGAATAAATTATTGTTCTTTTATTAGTAGAAAAACATTCACAGGTTGTCAAAGTGTATATTAATAAGTTTTTTTCTAATTACAAAATTGTCATATGAAATTTAATATTTACGAGTAATTTATTCGACAAAATCTAAACTAAATTCAACTTAAGTTAACTATTGTTGTTACTTATTAATATCCAATATTGTTATATATCTGTTTGGGCACGGATATAATAGTAAAAAGATAGGCAAGCGGGTGTAGCTCTGCTGTACAGTACGTTAAAAGTGGGTCACAATAATGGATGGTATTAAATTTGAATTCAATGATATGATATTATTGTATAAGAAAAACGATTCTGAGCGAAGACTGTCAGTCAGCCTATGATAGTACTAGGCACGAACTATCGTGTAGTAGTTCGTGTTACTAAGTATATTTGATAATATTATTGTGAATAAAGTAATTTATATATTTACCTATTTACGTAGATCCTTGTTTTAAATTTTCAATCCTTATAGCTATAAAAGTTGTGCATTTTATACATTTTTAACTACAAAATAATTATTAAATTTGAAATTTGAAAATTTTTTCAAAATTCGAACTTTAAATACTTATTAAAAAAAATTGTAGCATTGTTTTTTTAATGTTTATCAACTGCTATTGTAAAAATATATCCTAACTTTTTAATTTTCGTTAATTTTCTGTATTTAGTCAAGATTTGATCTTCAAATGCTTACAAATAAAAACTGTGACTAAGGGATTTTAACATTTTTCAAATGTCATTGTAACGATATAGTAGGAGCCTTTTATTAAATGTTCAAGCTCTTTTACCCAACAAATAAAGTTTTATTGACATTCATAGAAAAAAAGACTATAAGAATTGGAATTTAGAAAATGGTCCTAAACAGTTCAAAACAAATCAATATATTTTGAAAATGTTATCGTGTATAGAAAATTCAAATATAAACGACCAGTAAAAATGTCATAAATATACGTTAATTTGCTTTACAGTTACAACAAAAACCAAAATCGATTTTGTGAAAAACCTATTTTGCGTAAAAATTCCCGATTTTCCTTAATTTTTATGTTGTTTTTCCTGTCGCTTTTGAAAACTATTGAGAATTTTGAATTTTTATCTCCTGAATGCACCAACAATATTCACTTTCCCATCGAACAAGTACTGAAGTTAAAAAGGAACTAAAAACATTATTTCGACTATTTATCGTGTACACAGATACAAAAATAAAAAATAAAAAAGTTGGTAAGAGGATGTCGCTCTGCTGTACAGTAGTAATGGACGGTGTTAAATTTGAACCAACCTAACCTACTATATTCACTTTGTCCATCAAAGTATGATGTCCATCAGCTTAGACACAAAAATTTAATATTAAGATAAAACTACATAACTAACAAATATAATGTAAATATATAATACTGTAAAAACCACTTATCCCATAACTATGTAATCTTAATTTATAACTTAATTATCCATTAATAATAATGTAACCACAACCACAGACTAATTACCTAGCTATTAAAGCCTTTATTCTGAATATTATAAAAAAAAACTTAATTTTATGTAAATATATAAAAGTAAAAAACTAATAAATTGAATTGTAATGTACTGTGTGTCCTAGAAATGGGATACTCTCTATAACTCAGTCACCTATATTACTCAGCACTCTGTATATATTTTAGAATTCTGTCTGCGGGAGATTGATGATCCAATAGTCTATAATTTTATGCCCCACAAACAGATTTCAAAAATATCGGTACTCGTCTAATATGCTACCTACCGTAATCTGATACCTACCAAAAAAATGTTTACTGACTATTGATTAATAACAAATTAACAAAAATATTATTATGAATTTATAACTAAATAATTTATTAATATATTATAGTCGTCAAGTACTTATATAATATTTCTATACGTCATTATATATTATTATACATTATATCCACAGTCATTCGTTTTTTAATTACAACAAAATAAGAAAACCGTTACTAGAGAAATCAAGTAAATTTCAAAGTAAATAATTTGAAAGAATCGTGAACGACGTGTAATTTCATTTTAATTTTTAATTTTTTAGTTTCTTAATTTTTTTATATGGCGTAGATTTTCTCTTGTAAGACCGTTTGGGACTCTATTGAGGAGCTTAGATATTGGACACTTGACTGTTGTCAATACCAGGCAAAGTCGAAGCAAAGCTAAGTACGATCTTTTATTTTTATTGTTCGTCATCGAGACTTTTTAGATAGTTTGTTAAGTCTGGCCTATACAAAGTTCTTAGAAAGTTATATTCAACAATGGCTATTTCGGTAAGTGGTAACTCCTTCTATGTATTATACAAAATAATGATAATTCAGTGATAATAATTCCATTCAATTCATAAGAGTATGCAATTTGTCATCAATGTTTTCTTATGACGTTATCACTTGAAATCATCGCCCGTAAACCGACGAATATTATAAAATATTCTGTATTTAAATAATTATATTATATTTTCTATTTGTATAAAATAAATTTACGAAAACATTATTATGTTTTATAAATATATATATATATAGGTCAACTACAAACAATTTCTCGTTACCACATTGTAACGCTGTTTAAAAGAAAACTTTATGCGTGCTCAGCGTGGCTACCATATGTAGCTCAGCCTACCGAAAAATATAGGTATTATTTCAAAATAAATTTCGAAAAATAAAGTGAATATAAAATATAAATCCATATTCACTTACATGTTACATATAGTTAAATACATTATATTTTGAAATAGAATAAAGTTAGAATTCTGTAACCTAGGTGAAATGTGGTATGGTCGGCAGAGTCCTACCCCCACCTCCACGCGGTGCCGACTGGAAACGGAATTCCGGTTCCGGCCAACGGGGGAGGCACAGAAGGCAAACTGTATAAAACCGAATACCGGCGGGTCAACACCAGCGACCAGAGAGGGCCAACATCGCCCTCCAACCACCGACAACAACACAGGCCGAAGGCTCGAAGCACAGACGACCGGGAAGGTTAGACGGAACGAAGAATCGCGAAAAAAAACAGCGAAAATAAAAATCGCGAATGGTTTAAACAGCGAAAACAATAATAGCGAAAATTAAAATATTCTTTTCGGTATATTTTTCGTAAAAACATTAAAATACGTCAAAATACTATAAAAAAATACAATTTAAATTTGATATTTTTCCTAAAATTGCAATATATATAACATAGACAGACATACCGTCTCCGCTCAGAATCGTTTTTCTTGTACAATGATATTATATCATTGAATTCAAATTTAATACCATCCATTACACAGTGCCGCACTTGTAACCTAATGTAGGTACAGCAGAGCGATATCCACTTGCCCACCTTTATTTTTTCTATGAATGTCAATTAAACGTAATTTGTTGGGAAAACAGCTTGAAAATGTAATACAAGGCTCCTACTATATTGTAACAATGACATTTGAAAAATATTAAAAATCCTTTAACGCAGTTATTTTTACAACAATTTAAAGTTCAAATCTTGACAAAATACAGAAAAATCACGAAAATTAGCAAATTATTTTGAGTTTAGAATTCAAAAAAATATTTCTTATTAAATCTAAGATTTGAAATATTTATACAAGATTATTCATAAGTTTGTCTATCTTTATCAACCAAAAAAATTTCTACAAGCAATTCAAATTAAATTTTTATGAGCGTTTAAAGTTCATACTTTTACAATATTGGATATTCACTAGATTTCTCATGTAATGGTTTTGTTATTTTATTGTTATTCAAAAACGAATAACTATAGATACATGGAAATTTTACTGAATGTGCATATTTTCATTTGCCTATACACCATAAAATTTTGAAAATAATTTGACACTTTTTGAGCTGTTTACGGACCTAGTAAGTTTTACATTTTTTTAGTTTTTTTTTCTATAAATATCAAAAACATTTTATTTGTCGGATAAAAAAACGTGAAAATTTAATACAAGGCTCCTGATATATCGTTGTAAAATTTAATAATTATTTTGTAGTTGAAAATGTATAAAATGTTCAACTTTTATAGCGAAGCATTGGAAATTTAAAACATGGTTCCACAATAGGTTATATATAAATTACTTTGTTCACAATAATTTCATCAAATATATTTAGTAATATCATAGGCTGACTGACCATTTTAGTTCAGAATCGTTTTTCTTATACAATGATATAATATCATTGAATTCAAATTTAACACCATCCATAACAGTGACCCACTTGTAATCTTCTGCACAGCAGAGCGACACCCACTTGCCCACCTTTTTATTGAATTTATTGAAAACTGGCAATGTTCATTAACAACTCAAAAAGTGTAAATATATTTTCAAAATTTTTTGGTGTATAGCAAATAAAACTAAAAATGTTCATATATCTACAGTTTTTATTTGTTTTTGATTAACAATAAAATAACAAAATCTGTTCGAACACGGACGTGTTTTCGTGCCACCGTGTAGCTTCGACACATTCTCTCCTAGTGGTTCAGCGGACGGTCGAAGCTCGCGAGGAGGGTTACCCCCTCCTCCGCCATAATACTTGTCTTTGCCCGACGGTTGAGCTCTGCGCACCGTTCCGTCGGCTCGCCGCTTTGGGCCGTGGTTGTACCCGCGTTACATAGGGTGCCGTCAGTTTGGCCGCTTCAAAACCCCTCGTGGTTTTGGTCGACATTGTATTTAGCGCCGCCACTTATAGTCGTCGTGTTCCAGCAGTTGATGTGAGCGCAACGAGCGTCATCGCTCAATGCGCCGATGCGTGCCGGCAAACCTAGTGTGAGCACGAGTGTTAAGATTAATACAATTGTTCACGTGTGTGTGACAAGCTGGCAAAATGCGCCAAATATATCAGTGAGAGCTTTGTGATCGAAGTATTGTTCGTGTGTGGCTGACGGCTGAACCGAACATCGCGCTCGTTCCCGTTTGGCGGTGATACGGCCCGGTGTCGCAGTTTTCTAATACCTACCCCCAAACATTTTTATCCCCGGGGGTAAAATAAACCTAGGATATTTATACTTATAGCTTCGACACATTCTCTCCTAGCGGTGCAGCGGACGGCCAAAGCTCGCCACCTGGGTTACTCCCTCTAAAAATACGGGTTTTTTTGTTTTTAAAAATTAAAAATTAATAATGTGGCTTGAAGGAGCCAAAGTTAGCTTAATAACCAAATAAAATCTATTTTCAAAATTATTATCACTGCGAAACTCAGGTCAGTATAAGGACTATTTTACAAAATTTGTCAGTGAGATAATTTAGATTTTAGGCGTTTTACACAGAGGCCATATCATGCATTTCGTGGTTTACTGAACCACAAAAAAAAAAGTCTAGGGTGGGTGTCATTTTCAAAGGTTCCAGCAGTTGATGTGAACTGTAACCTAGGATATTTATACCCCCGGTAAAATTTTAAGGGGGGTTAAATCATTCTAGGTTAATTTTACCCCCTGATAAAAATATACTAGGGTATATTAACCCCCCCGGTAAAAATATCCTAGCTTATAATTAACAATATTTTTAAAATATACTAGGATATATTTACCTCCCATTGAATTTCCGGGGGTAAAAATCGTCTGTTACACCGGCGTTTCACGGTGCTGGGAGAATTCGTCCGCCGTTTCCGTTCCGGCGAGGTCCAACAGGAGGAGCCGCCGTCAATCTAACCATAGTCGTCGAAGTGTTGAGGTGTCGCCGAGTCAGGTCGTTTTCGTTTGTGTAAATTATAATGTCTACACCTGTCCGTGGGCCAATTATCATTATTGTTTGTATTAATATGTAGATTTGTCAGTACGTAAGGATTAAGATCTGGGCGCCCACCATTAAAAAACGAATTATTATATTATAATATATAAGTCTTTGTAAGAAATACAAATGTTTCCGTCTTCCAAATTGTAGTACCACTATTTTAGGGTAACCCTTCCCGCTCCTGCTACCCAACACAATCGCGAGTCTTTGCCGACAACCGCCATATTAGTATGTCCGGCAGCGGCGCAAACAAAATCGCTACATGAAAAATCTTGCACGTAAAAATGTCTAACCTAACCTAACTTCAAATGTTCATAAAAAATGTATTTAATTTGCTTGTAAACAATTTTTTTTTATTTTGATAAAGACAAACAAACTTATGAAGAATCTTGTATTACATTTTAAAATTTTAGATTTAAAAAAAAAAATCTTTATGAATTCCTAACTCAAAATCGAGCGAATACCCAATATTTTAGAAATATGGACTTCAAACGCTCATAAAAATTTAATTTAATTTGATTGTAGACATTTTTTTTTTTTGGTAAATATAGACAAATTTATGAATAATCTTGTATTACATTTTCAGACCTTTGCTTTAAAAAGAAACATTGTTATGAATTCTTAATTAAAAATAATTTGCTAACTTTCGTGAATTTTGCGTATTTTGTCAATAATTGAACTTTAAATGCTTATAAAATAAAACTGTGACTGAGGACTTTTAATATTTTTTAAATGTCATTGTAACATTATAGAAGGAAAAGTATTAAATTTTCAGGCTCTTTCATAAAAAAAAGACTAATAACATTGGAAACTGAAAATGTTTCTAAACAATTCAAAACAAATTAAAATATTTTGAAAATTTAATCGTGAATAGAAAATTTTAATATAAACAACCCGTGAAAATGTCATGTATATACGTTATATTTATAAATGGTTCATTTGTTGTAGAGTTACACCAAACAACAAAATCGATTTTGTCAAAAACCGATTTTGGGTAAAAATTCCAGTTTTTCCCTAATATTGTTGTGTTATTTTTCCTTCTTTTGAAAACTATTGAGAATTTTAAAATCACTCCACTTAGAATCTAAAAATAATTTGCATATTTTAGTTAATTTAGAAAATTGTCAAAATTCTGACTTCAATCACTTCATATCAAAAATTTCTCTTGTATAGAAAGCTCAAATTAAGTCAAAGCAATATATTATAGTCTTAAAATTAATTCTATATAATAAGTAAATACAATATAGGTATAAAATAGTAGGTAATATTTTGTAACTGAATTAGACTAAACTCTGTCGAACACTCTAACTGTAAATTTCAGTGTTAAAAATGGCAAAGCTTCGTTTTTTTTTTATGCTTGAGTACCAGATTTATTATACTTGGTGTTTTCTTTTCTGAAAGCATCGCGTAAGCTCTTCCATTTCTTTTGTAGTTCTTTAAGCCGGGTGTCGGTGCCGGTCATTTATTACGGAGTAAAATTTAGGCAATTCAATTTACATGTTGTATCCATCTCGCGTGGAACGTGAATGTGTGTGAGTATGTAAATCGATATTAGTGTGAGTGAGCTATAATTACACGCGCAGATAAAAATATTTACTCACACGCATACACAAGTCGTCAGTGATTGACTTCGATGACTATTATCGAAGCACTATTTTGATGAACAAAAATGCTTTTACAGAAAAAAACTCTCAAGCCTCGTTGCTATGTCGGATTTTGGTCATTTTTTTTTTATCTGAGAGATGATAATTTTTGGCAGGTCGGATCAAAGCTCGAATTTTTATTTTATTTTACATTGTAGTAGACAAATACGTTTAAAAAAGAACAAATATTGTGCATTATTCAAATGCATATTCCAGATTCAAAAATTATAATTTTCAAAATCGGGCTTTGATCCATCCTAAAAAATATTCTCTACTTTTAAATAAAAAAAATTGATTTATTTTAAACTATTGAGCATTAGTACTATATTTTATTGTGTGTTTAAAATATAGGTAACTACAAAACCTAACTACAAAATAACTAAATTGTTATTCTCTGTTTAAATATATAATTTCATCCAAATTTGAACTTAAAATGTCTATTATAAAAAAAACTGTGTTAAATGAATAAATAATATAAATTAGACAATGTTATATCTAAAGTATAAGATTTTGAGTGAATTTCACAATGATAAAATTACTTATTGATTTTACTTTTATTTTTTTTTTTGTGTGTCTGTGTACACGATAAATAGTTGAAAGATTATTCGATTTTCAACTTCAGTATCTTGTTTGATGGGAAAGTGGACTTAACACATTTTTTAATAAGCATTTAAAGTTCGAATTTTGACAGAACTTATCAAATTCAAAATTTAAAAATGAATTTGTAATTAAAAATGTATAAAATTTTCAACTTTTATAGCTAAGGATTGAAAATGTAAAACAAGATTCCACATTAGTTGTAGGTTATCATGTAACCAAAAAATATAAAAACGCACTTTGTTTTTAGTTTTTTTATGTTCAAATTTAACGAAATTAGATATTTAAACGAAGAAAGACGATTTTAGTTAGTACTTGAAGCTTTTAAAATATATTATTATATTTTATACACACAATTACATTTTCAAATACATTTTTTTCGGCAAAAATTAATTTAAGTAGTTATTTTACCGTAGTAGGCACCTAAAAGTAAACCTGTTATAAACTAACAATTGGGTTGATTGTTTAGTTTATTAGTTTCAGGTAGCAGGACCGTTGGTAGAGGATTTCTTAGGTAGGTTGATAAATTATAATTAGACTTTGTTGAAAAGTTTAAGTTGTATATTTAAAATTGTTCTTCATAAAACATTTTAAGTCCAAATTGACAAAATCGTTACCTATCCTGTCTCTCGCGAAGGTGCTATGGTAAATCACGTCTAATCTACAGGCCGTTTCAGGTCTGGTTTTATAGGGCCTCGTGCTCTCCTACTTTTCCCCTGCAGGTCCATCGATATATCCGTGGACCTCACAGGACGTGATTCAATGTATTATCTATACATTCCCACGCCTGGCTATTCCAAGAATCATATCTCATTATCATATTTACAATATATGTTATATGCCATCCGTTAATAATTAGATACTATGGATTATTTGTATACCGTGTGTCCCAAAAAACAGGGGCCACATTACCACTCATTACCATGTTAATATTTTTCAATTCTATTTGCGGGACATTAAACTAGACCAATGAATCGTAAATTTCTATGACTTACAATATTTTTAACTCGTGTATCTAGCACATGCGCAATAAAACTTACATTTTTTTAAATGGCAACCTGTAATTTAAATACCATATTCGGGTTAATCGATTTTTTTCAAGCCATTTTGATGTATCAACTTGTGTCTTAAACCCAAAATTGACTAAACTAGAGCTAAGTAGAATTAAAAAAATTTAAAAATGTAATTTAATTAATTTTTTTTTCTAACTGTATGTACTTATTTTTTTATTCTAAACACCATGAAACAAACAATCAAAATTATTATTATTAAACTAATTAACTATTTACTATTTATCTTATTTTATTATTACACATTATAAAATGCATATGGTCTTAATTGGCTGAAACCAAAAGAGAAGAAGTGTATTTTTGTTTCCATCAGAATTATAATTAAGTACCCATTTATTCAAATAATAGTGAGCATTGATGTTTCCAGTTTAGTTATCTACCTATAACTATTAAAATGTCATTAGCTATTTTTATATTAGGTATTATGGAACTCATTATCAGAGTCATGTGTCAATAGTAAATAGTTAATTAGTTTAATAATAATAATTTTGATTGTTTGTTTCATGGTGTTTAGAATAAAAAAAAAAAAAAAGTACATACAGTTAGAAAAAAAAAATTAATTTTATTTAATTTTTTTCAAGAGTCACTAATGGGTGGCTGCTTAAATCACGCCTGTCACGTATCATGTACTTATATATCATATAAGCTTATTGTGCAAATTGTACAGATTGTTTATTTCAAATAAAAAAGAAAAAAAAAATTTAATTTTTTAATTTTTTTAATTCTACTTAGCTCTAGTTTAGTCAATTTTGGGTTTAGGACACAAATTGATACATCAAAATGGCTTGAAAAAAATCGATTAACCCGAATATGGTATTTAAATTACAGGTTGCCATTTAAAAAAATGTAAGTTTTATTGCACATGTGCTAGATACACGAGTTAAAAATATTGTAAGTCATAGAAATTTACGATTCATTGGTCTAGTTTAACGTCCCGCAAACAGAATTGAAAAATATTAACATGGTAATGAGTGGTAATGTGGCCCCTGTTTTTTGGGACACACGGTATATATATATGTTATAAGTAATAATCATAATATATCATATTCATATAACTATAATGTATGATTGATTATATTTCTACTGTAGGCTTTTTATATGGTTGTTCGGAAATGCGTACTTCGTTTTAATTAATGTATTTAAAATAATAATGGCCATCTGGTTACTATTTTCTTAACCTGTTCAGGTGAGATCGTAGGACCTATTGAAATGCGATTCCAAGATCGAATAACAGCGCTCTTGTTGTATTCCACAGCATATTTTAATAGGATTTATGACATTGGTTCATATATTTAAATTATATGCTAATCGTTATCTAATCTTTTATGTTACCTAATATACTTCAAGACGAAACGGATCACAATAATATAGTATTGTATATTATTGGGTTCGATACAAACCTATTTTAGGTTAGGTTAGGTACCTATAATGACATTAGCAAAATTTTAATAAGACCATGCTTGTTCTGAGTCGAATTTTAAGATTACATTTTATATCTACTAAAATTTCTAAAAATACGGGTTTTTTTGTTTTTAAAAATTAAAAATTAAAAATGTGGCTTGAAGGAGCCAAAGTTAGCTTAATAACCAAATAAAATCTATTTTCAAAATTATTATCACTGCGAAACTCAGGTCAGTATAAGGACTATTTTACAAAATTTGTCAGTGAGATAATTTAGATTTTAGGCGTTTTACACAGAGGCCATATCATGCATTTCGTGGTTTACTGAACCACAAAAAAAAAGTCTAGGGTGGGTGTCATTTTCAAAGGTAGGTACTTGGTCTTGGTAATCACTAATCAGTGTCCGGTATGGCCGTATGGGTAATATAAACATGGTTAGTTTGATAGCCAATTCGTCATTAGCAATAAATAGATACAATTACATACATTAACAATAAACTTATGAAGTTATAAACAGCTTTATGACAAACAAGGTTTGAAAGTAGATGTCGCTCTGTTGAACAGTAGGTTACAAGTGGGTCACTGTATAAATGGATGGTATTAAGTTTGAATTCAATAATAATATAATATCATTGTATACGAAATACGATTCTAAACGGTGACGGTTTGTCAGTAACTTATTATTAATACGGTAGCCGGCTGAATTAATATTATAAAATTAGAACAAAATAACTTAAATGGTTATTCTTGGTTTTTTAATATGTAATTTCATCCAAATTTGAACTTAAATTAACTATTGAAAAACTGTGTTTATGTATTTTTTAGATTTTTTGGTAACAGAATTAATAACTTTGTTGTAAAGTACTAATCCTTAGCTATAAAAGTTGAATATTTTATACATTTTTAACTACTAAATAATTTGTAAATACTCAATTTGTGAAGTTTCGTCAAAATTCAAACATTGAATGCTTATAAAAAAAATTGTGCCCATAAATTTTTAATCTTTTTCAACTGCTATTGTAACAATATATCAAGAGCCTTGTACTAAATTTTCACGCTTTTTGGCCCAATAAATTAAACTTTATTTATATTCATAAAAAAAAAAACTAAAAAAATTTAAATTTAAAGTTGACCATAAACAGCTCAATACGAGTCAACATTTTATGGTGTATATAAAATAAAAATAATATAAACATTCAGTAAAATTTACAAGTATCTACAGTCATTTTTTAATTACAACAAAATAAGAAAATCGTTATATGAGAAATCGAGTGAATATCCAATAATGTAATAATATGAACTACAAACGCTCGTAAAAATGTATTTTGATATGCTTTTAGACCTTTTTTTTTGATAAATGTAGACAAACTTATTAGAAATCGTGGATTACTTTTTAAAATCATAGATTTAAAAAGAAAATGTTTAAGAATTTTTAACCCAAAATTATTTGCACATTTTCGTGAATTTTACGTATTTTAACAATATATGAACTTTAAATGTTTATAAAAAAAGTTGTGACTATGGATTTTTAAAATTTTCATCGGTCTTTGAAAAAAATAAATCAGGAGCCTTCTATTATATTTTCAAGCTTTTTTACCCAAAAATTAAATTTAATTGATATTTATAGAATAAAAAACTAAAAAAATTGGAAACTGAAAATATCCGTAAACAGCTCAAAATAAGTCAAAATATTTTGAAAATGTTATTGTGTATAGGAAAAGCTAATATAAACATCCAGTCAAAATTTCATGTATTTACGGTTAGGTTAGGTTAACCATCCAAATACGAACATAAAATAACTATAAAAAGGAAACTATCTGTTATATTTTTTGGTTACATAATAATCTACGTATGTGGAACCCAATTTTAAATTTCAAATAAAGCCTTAGCCATAAAAGTTAAACATTTTATATATTTTTAACTACACATTTTTAAGTTTCAATTTTATAAATGCTGACAAAAATCTAACTTACAGATACTGAACAACATACTGAAGTTAAAATCGAAGCATCATATCGAATACTTATCGTGTACAAAGACACAAAAATAAAAAATAATAAAATTGGTTAGAGGATGTCGCTCTGCTATACGGTAGGTTACAAGTGGGTCACTGTATAATGCACAGTGTCTGATTTGAATTCAGTTATAATATAATATCATTGTATAAGAAAAACGATTCTGAGAGAAAACAGTCGGTCAGCCTATGATATTACCAAGTATATTTGATGATATAATTGTGAATAAAGTAATTTATATATAACATATTTACGTGGAACTTTGTTTTAAATTTTCAATCCTTATAGCTATAAAAGTTGTGCATTTTATACATTTTTAACTACAAAATAATTATTATTAAATTTGTAACGGGATAAACCGTCACTGTATTAAAGTGGTCCTTTTCAGGACCACCAGGCACAACAGTATGGCAACATAATGCGACACAAGTAATAGACGCGACATATTAGAATAAGTAGTTTACCAACAGGAAAATTTCACGGAAATAACAAACAAGAACCACATTAACAAAGCGAACACCAACGGGTCGAGGTGTGGTTATTGCTTATCAAAGCAACCATCCTCGACCAATCACAGGACAACAAAGGGAAACAAATAGTATATATACCGGGACAGTTCACCGGTCAAATAATCATCATTCATCAGTCAACGTTCAGTTCACATCCGAGCAAGACGTCCTCTGCCAACTATTCTACAGCCAGCCGTTTTCAACGCTTCAACAGGGCAACAGCGCCCACGGTTCACACCACGAACCTTCAACCACAAAACAGCCGTTCTTACTGCTTCAACAGGGCTCCAGCGCCCACGGTTCACACCACGAACCTTCAACTCAAAACAGCCGTTTTCACCGCTACTCCGACAGGGCACCAGCGCCCAAGGTAAGCCGTCGCGAAAGCGACGGGTATCCACCTCCCACCGTTTATCTGTCGAGGGGCCGCGCCCTCTCATTGCCGCAGAATCCCATCCCTGACCAAACCAAACCCCCCTAAAACCGCCCGTCACACCACCAGAAAATCGCTCTTTTCAGAGCTACAGTGTTAAAACCCTGAGTTTGTTACGGTCTTGCCATGGGCAAGACAGCTAACAAGCGGAAGGGCCCCGCGCAAACACCCGGGAGTTCCAAGAAGGGACGTCCACGTGCCTCGCCATCCCCACCGTCCACCTTCCTAAAAGGTCCACAGAGGGATTCCCCACCCTCTCCAACTCCGTCGACCGACTCATCAATATCAATGTCGTCAAACTGCTCCACTTCCGACACCGAGTCAAACAAATCCGCCCAACACTCCGCCCCGACTATGAAACCTCCACCAGCCAAAACATCCGAACAACAAACCCCGACATCAGCCAAACCCAAGCAAATCAGGCCACCCCCCTTAATCTTAAACTCTGCGTCCTGGCGAAAAATCGCACCAACCATTTACAAACTTCCGAACTTCACTCCATCGGCAATTACAGCCAAAACCACATCCAATGGACAAATAACCGTCCAAACTACCGACCCCACCCACTTCCGACAAATTCAGAAAGTCCTAGTTGACAGCAAAACTGAATTCCATACCTTCAGCCTCCCTGAAGATCGTTCCCTTAAGGTCGTTCTAAAGGGCATACCGATCGACATCACCACTGACGATCTAAAATCCGAACTAGAAACCCTAAACTTCCAAACAAAATACATCCGCCGTTTCGGTACTCCCGAAAAACCGATGCCCATGTGCCTCGTACACATTGCGGCAACCCCGAACGCCAAGGATATCTTCCTTCTCAACTCCCTATTTTATCTTACGATTTCGGTAGAAGCCCTTAAACCTTCCGGCCCGGCACAATGTTTTTCGTGCCAACGTTTTGGACACGGTTCCCGTAACTGTGGCCACCCACCCAGATGCGTCAAGTGCGCAGGAAATCACTTGGCATCTGAATGCCAAAAAACTCCCGACCAAACCCCGACATGCTGCAATTGCGGCGGGCCTCATACGGCTAATTTCCGCGGATGCCCACATCTCTTGACGATAAAACCCAAAATCGCACCACCAACAACCAAACCCCAAACCCTGCCACCGACAACTCAATCTTTTACACCATCCCTGCCCCCACCAACAACTACAATAAAACCCCAAACCCGCTCGTACGCTGCAGCCACCACCGGCCAAGCGCCCCCACCACCACCACCACCAAAACCGACCAGTCCCGAAGCCCCACAAATTAACCTGTCCCTCATTTTAAACCTCCTGACCAACCTCTTAACAGCCATAGTTAACAACCAGGACCCCAAAACCCTGATACAAACAGCAATACAATCATTCTTAACCATACTATCCCCCCAAAATGGATAACTTAAAAATTCTATTTTGGAACTCAAACGGCATTAACCACAAACTTGACGAACTGCGCTCTTTAGCACTAAAACTGAAAACCGACATAATCCTACTTAACGAAACCCACCTAAAACCCTCGGCCAGACTTCACATTCCTAACTTTTTTACGTACAGGAACGACCTGCCGCCCGTGCGGGGCTCGCCCGCCCACGGAGGCACGGCCGTTCTCGTCAACCGACGTATCGTTCACCAACCAGTTACCCTAAACACAACTATCCAAACCTCTTCCATCCTCGTACAACTCAACGGCCACGAAGTACTTATTTCAGCCGTATACAAACCACCCGGAACCCTACTAACGACAAACGACCTCGACCTTTTGACAAAGAGTTCCGAATGGCAAATTTCGGCAGGCGACTTCAACGCCAAACATCCGCTGTGGTATAGCCACACGACTAACGCTGCCGGCCGTGTCCTCTTTGACCACGCACAACAATCGGACTACTCTGTAACTGCTCCCTCTTCTCCCACACATTTCCCGACATGCACACGATACAGACCTGACATACTCGACATCGCCCTCGTACGACTACCCTATCAAACCCAAATCACTAACCTCAACGAACTATCTTCCGACCACAACCCCATTCTTCTAGATACACTCTGCACTCCGATCTCTTCTTCTCCACCGGTTACGAATCGGTTTATTAACTGGAAAAAATACACGACAACTCTCGCGAACTTACCGAACTCAACCACTCAACCGACCAACGACCGTGAGTCTATCGACCTGGCAATCGAAAACCTCACAAAACATATCCAACAAGCGGTTGAATCCAGCGTATACGTACCGACACGCAAACACCCGTCCACTGTAGTACCAGACTACATTAAACTGGAAATACAAGACAAAAACCGTATACGCCGCGAATGGCAAATAAACCGCGACCCGACAATTAAACGACAACTAAACGCCAAAATATCTCTCATACGTACCTTACTCGCAACGCACAACACTGACCAATGGGACATCTTTCTTAACTCACTAGACCACCAAGACGGTTCAATATACAAACTCAACAAATGTCTCTTACACAAACGTCCAGCATCTCACCCACTAACCGGCCCCGACGGCCTAGTTTTTCCGGCCAACGAACGAGCAGAGCTGATAGCCGACTCGCTCGAACGTCAATTTCAAACAAACCCCGGCCCCGACTTACCAGACGTAACCGCTCACTCCCAGTACCTACAAGGCCTTGACATCACCCGATCTAACCTCTTTACCACTCCCGGCCAGATACAAGACATAATTCGCAACCTTCGCAAAAAGAAAGCCCCAGGTGACGACCTCATCACCAACACGGCTCTTAAATTCCTACCAAACAACATTATACTGTCCCTTACTCGGATCATCAACAGCGCCTTCAGAATCTGCTACTTTCCCCTTGCCTGGAAAAAAGCAGTCATCATCTCCATTCCCAAACCTGGCAAAGACCATAAACAACCCGAAAACTATAGACCAATCGCCCTCCTCTCCTCCCTGTCCAAAATTTACGAACGACTCATCCTCACCCACCTACAAGACAAACTCAAAAACAAAATCCGTCCCGAACAGTTCGCCTTCAGACCCGAACACTCGACCACACTACAACTGACCAAACTCACCCACCAACTGAGCGAAAACTTTAACAACGACTTAAACACTGCTTCCGTCTTCCTCGACGTGGAGAAAGCCTTCGACCGCGTCTGGCACGAAGGCCTACTCTACAAACTCTCCAAACTCAACATCTCGTTAGAAATCGTAAAAATCATCCAATCCTTTCTCACCGACCGTACTTTTACCACTAAAATCGAACACTCCTTCTCTACTACCAGACACGTACTCGCAGGAGTCCCTCAGGGCTCCTGTCTCTCACCGACGCTATACTTGACGTACATTAACGACATTCCAACGACTCCTAAAGCCAACCTCTCACTCTTCGCTGACGACACGATGTTCTTCACTAGTAACAAAAACCCCAAACGTGCAACCATACAACTACAACACCAACTCAACCTCGCGTCCAACTGGTTCCACAGGTGGCGAATCAAAATAAACCCGACCAAAACAGTAGGCGTCCTCTTCGGGCGTTCTAATACAACCCACATTCCACCTCTAACCATCGATAACCAACCCGTTAACTGGTCAAAACAGGCCAAATACTTAGGCGTCACGATTGGACGTAAACTTACATTCAACCAACACATTCAAGACGTAACCAAAAAAGCTACCCGCGTCCGTGGTATGCTTTACCCCTTACTTAACCGTACCAGTCCCGTTCCGCTGAAAACAAAACTTAACATACTTATACTCTACGTGACCCCTATACTTACATATGCTGGCTCTTCCTGGGCACCCTTTATCGGCCCCTCCCATTGGAGACGTATTGAATCCGTCCAAAACATCGGCATACGCACGATAACCGGTATGCCCACTATCGTTAGAAACTCGGCCCTTTTAAAATCAGCCAACTTCAAATCTATTCAAAATTCCATTTGCTCTCAATCAAAAACAATGTTCTACAAAAACTCTTTTTCCGAATACGATCATATCCGCCTCTTAGGTAAAACCCACTCCCCTCCAACCACCAAACGTTTACTCAAACCATACCCATTAAATTGGACTGACTAACATAACTGAACCTACCAATCAACCCCAAAATCCATCCACTAGTAGAGGCACAAGCCTGGAATAGTAAACGGCATAGCCACCCCTCCCAAAGCAAAGCAAAGCAAGGTCAAATAATCCACCACACCAGTCTTCAACATATCTTCTACAAGTCAACAAGCACTATAGAAGACCCGAAGACCTGAAGACCCGAAGACTATCAACGCAGCAGCAACACCGACCTGAACGACACCGGCGAAGCTGATCCGACCTAACCAGTCCACGACGACGCACCCTGAACGCACCGATCTAACGTGATCGCCCGATACCGCCGAGACTCAACAGTACCCGGCATACCTGGCTAATAAGCGCCACTTCACGGACCGACGACGCCAAGCCTACCGTGTACATCCAGCGATCGACGACAACGGATAGCCGCCACACCGGGACCTGATTGACCCACCGACGGCAGCGTATAATATAATTATACTCCGGCGATCCATTACTGACAGTCCACCCGTTCAATCGAGTCCAGTCACACCGTTGGACGAATACCAAGACACGCCGGGAACCGACTTCGCGACGTAACTTGGCCAATCGACTATTCAGCAAGCCGACAAGTAGTACCACGTTTCCCCCTACGGCGAGCTATTTCGAGTTTCGCCGCGAGGAAGAACCGAACCCACACGACTTGCTCGAGTCCGTGCACGGACGGTTTCTACTCTCCCCTATTATTGTATTACTTCTACGAAACGTATAGGCAAGTCCCGACTATTGTTTTGCTCGCGCCTCTTCAGGCCCGAACCCGCCCGCCGCGGCCGCTTCCTTAAGCCTGCCGCGCGGCCCGGGATAACTTGCCCCGATCATTATAAACATTACTTATTGGTTATATAATAAACGAATCATAACAATACACAACGCATTGGTATTTACGACACGGGACGTCACGAACAGACGCTCCGTATCAAATTTTAAATTTGATACATATTGATACGATTCGAACTTTAAATCCTTAAAAAAAATTGTGTCTATGTATTTTTAATATTTTTTTACCCGACAATTTTCCATTTTCAACGAGTTAAGACTTAAGATCAATTGTGCAAAAAACAATTTTCTGAAATCATTATTTTGAAAGTAATATACTTCAAAAGTTGGTGAATTTAAGTATTTTAACGATTTAAAAATAGGTTACAAATGGGTCACTGTATTATGGACAGTGTTAAATTTCAATTATAATATAACATCATTGTTTAAGAAAAACGATTATGAGAGAAAACGGTCAGTCAGCCTATGATATTACCAAGTATATTTGATGATATTATTGTGAATAAAGTAATTTATATATAAACTATTGAGAATTTTGATCTCCTCAATGCACCAACAATATTCGCTTTCCCATTGAAATTCAACTTAAGTTAACAATTGTTGTTACTTATTAATATCCAATATTGTTATATATCTGTTTGCGCACGGATATAATAGTAAAAAGGTAGGCAAGTGGGTGTCACTCTGCTGTATAATACGTTACAAGTGGGTCACTATAATGGATGGTATTAAATTTGAATTCAATGATAAGTTATTATTGTATAAGAAAAACGATTCTGAGGGAAAACTGTCGGTCAGCCTATGGTATTACCAATTATAATTGATGATATTATTGTGTATAAAGTAATTTATATATAACATATTTACGTGGAACCTTGTTTTAGAACTTAAGAGATGAATTGCATGTAAAAAAAATTGTACCAATAACAACAATTTATTAATTAAAATAAAAAAATTATTTTCGTAAATATTCCCGTTTTTACTTAATTTTTTTTGATTTTCCCGTTGCTTATGAAAACTACTGCGAAAATTTAACTTTTGACCCCCAAACCAAATTTAAGAGTACCAACTAGATTCACTTCCCTATCAGAAAAGATGGCGCTGAAGAAAATCTAAACATTTTTACTATCCTAAAAGGTGACTTTATTGCAAGGCTCCTGATATATTGTTACAACAGCGAGGATGGGAAAGATCAATCAAAGGAATGATGATGGTGCAGGCTAGTTATGGGGAGGGAGTCTCTGTTAGAAAGTTTTATAATACGTAAAGAAATAAAAAATCAAAACTCTCTATAAGCGTGGCAGTAAAATACTGTTGTGCGTATGCATATAAACTTAAAAACATTGACTTATAAATAAATATACAAATATAAAATAATGATTTCCGCAAATGTTTTTGTACCATCGTTTTAATTAATTCATTGAAATACATGTATAAAAAAAATTGTAATTGCAAATCTAGAGAATTATAAGGAATCACTATTCCAAATTTCAAGTCGCTATATATATCTACTATAATAGCTTAGGCTAGGTTGAATCAGTCAGGACTGCTTGTTTTATATTATTCATATTAATCATATTATATTTCATTTTAATACATTTTTTAATCCAATAATTGTTAAAAAAAAATATTATTTTACATTCCATTTGCATACGTCTTATAATCCAATATTTTTTTCGAATTTATATCACATAATAGCGGAGTAATTATGAATTTGTATAAGGGAGGGGATAGAAATTTTTTGAAACACATAATTCTAAATACTAAATAAATAAAATAAATATAATAAATACAAAATAGGTTGGGTTAGGTAATACATTTTTAAGACAGAATAAAAATAAAAATAATTATATATTTTAAGTAATATATTAAAAGTTTAAAATGTTTGCAATCTCATTTCTTTTTACAATTTGTTGGGCTGTTCGGCAATAGTCTTAGACAATTTCATAACATGTGGTTCATAGGTGTAGAGTACTAGAGTACTCTTGCCACAAATATTTTTTATGTGATTCAACCCTGAAAAATACATTTTTATTTGTTGTGCTGTCTGAGAAAACTTAGGTATACGAGTTAGATTTTTTTGTTAAACAACATTGAATGACAGATAGTACTTAAATACACATATTCAGATTAATTTCAAATTTTGAACATTTTCGATACGACCATGCGCAATACATCTAATTTTTTTTTTAAATGGTAAGATCAATTTTTTTTACATATTTGGATAGAGTATTTCTTACAGTAGTCACAAGTGGGTCACTGTATAATGGACGGTGTTAAATTTGAACCAACCTAACCTACTATATTCACTTTGTCCATCAGAGTATGATGTCCATCAGCTTAGACACAAAAATTTAATATTAAGATAAAACTACATAACTAACAAATATAATGTAAATATATAATACTGTAAAAACCACGTCTTATCCCATAACTATGTAATCTTAATTTATAACTTAATTATCCATTAATAATAATTTAACCACAACCACAGACTAATTACCTAGCTATTGAAGCCTTTATTCTGAATATTATAAAAAAAAAAACTTAATTTTATATAAATATATAAAAGTAAAAAACTAATAAATTGAATTGTAATATACTGTGTGTCCTAGAAATTGGGTACACTCTATAACTTAGTTACCTATATTACTCAGTACTCTGTATATATTTTAGAATTCTGTCTGCAGGAGATTGATGATCCAATAGTCTATAATTTTACTTGACCGTTGTCAATACCAGGCAAAGTCGGAGCAAAGCTAAGTACGATCTTTTATTTTTATTGTTCGTCATAGAGACTTTTTAGATAGTTTGTTAAGTCTGGCCTATACAAAGTTCTTAGAAAGTTATATTCAACAATGGCTATTTCGGTAAGTGGTAACTCCTTCTTTGTATTATACAAAATAATGATAATTCAGTGATAATAATTCCATTCAATTCATAAGAATATGCAATTTGTCATCAATGTTTTCTTATGACGTTATCACTTGAAATCATCGCCCGTAAACCGACGAATATTATAAAATATTCTGTATTTAAATAATTATATTATATTTTCTATTTGTATAAAATACATTTACGAAAACATTATTATGTTTTATAAATATATATATATAGGTCAACTACAAACAATTTCTCGTTACCACATTGTAACGCTGTTTAAAAGAAAACTTTATGCGTGCTCAGCGCGCCACTTCCTACCGAAAAATATAGGTATTATTTCTATCTATCAATATAAATTTCGAAAAATAAAGTGAATATAAAATATAAATCCATATTCACTTACATGTTACATATAGTTAAATACATTATATTTTGAAATAGAATAAAGTTAGAATTATGTAACCTAGGTGAAATGTGGTATGGTCGACAGAGTCCTACCCCCACCTCCACGCGGTGCCGACTGGAAATGGAATTCCGGTTCCGGCTAACGGGGGAGGCACAGAAGGCAAACTGTATAAAACCGAACATCGGCGGGTCAACACCAGCGACCAGAGGGCCAACATCGCCCTCCAAAAACCGACAACAGACCGAAGGCTCGATGCGAAGACGACCGGGAAGGTTAGACGGGGACCCAGGGGCTAGTAAACCAGCGGCCCAGTATCATCATCCGAAACAGCGGCAGGCGTGCCCCGGGGCATTAGTAAGAAGCCTACAGCACGGCTTGGTCACCGTCCGGGTGATCGCGATTGATGGGGAAGGGCGCTCGGGCCGAATGCCTCAAGTCTCCGCCGACCGGCGACCCAACGCATCGAGGAGCAGTAGCAAGACACACGGAGGAAACAGATGGAAAACTAGGAAATCAACAACGGCGACACGCGAACTCCACAACAGCTCAAGGAGAAGACGCGACGAACGAGAAGTCAAGACTGGCGGACAGCGAAGCCGGGTCGAGAACCGACTGACAAACGAAATCAGCAGGCCTTCAGCCAAAATGTTATTTCTCCCCGATAAAATGTATTCCTGTATTCCATGTACTCCCACGGGTTTGCGTTATATGTTGATGTAATTAATTAAAAATATTAATATTATACCAATGATTTAAATATTTTAATACAATTTGTTGCAGTACCAAATGTGTAACATTATAATATTCAAATACAATAAATAATTTTCTAACACTTTGAATTTTTATAATACAGTGTTGGCAATTTATTTTAATACATTTCCAATTAGTATACAACTAATAAATATATTAAATTTAAATCTATTTATTCATAAATCATAATACTCTGTAAACATTATACATGCCATGATACATCTTAATGATACCAAAAAACTAAATAATACATTTTATATACACATATAAAAATATTAAATACATTTAAGATAAATACTATCAAAAAACTACTGTTGTTGTGCTTATAATTTTTTAACAAATTAAATTGATGTTTTTTTTTTTACAGATATTTAAAATATTTAAACAATTAGTAGTTTGTAAGCATTTGAACCTTTTGATGGCCTTAATATGGTTTAACAATACAAAATGTTTATTTATTCATATTGTTAATGTTTTGTAATTCTAAATCTTTGAAAAAGTCTTCATTACTTGGTGTATATTGTGATACAAAACACTCACAAGATTCTGTATTTAGGTACTGTACTTTTAATTAAACTGATGTATCAATCCAATCCACTGTTAATTGTATGAAATGTGATAAATATTATAATTATTAAAATCAGTAAATTTTTAATAGTTGATTGTTTGATTACAATTAATTCTAATCCGGTCAAATTTATTTGAAATAGCTCCACAGTTAAGCAAAACCAATTTGAGAGGTTAAAATCTGGACTAAAATCCACAGAGTATAACATCAGCAGAAATAATTCAGGACAAATTATTTGTTATACTTGCATATTCTCCATCAATGACATATTGTTGCCATTTACTGTATCTAAATAAATAACATAAATATAAAATAATTTAATATATCAATAATCTCAAATAAGAAACAAGAGTTATGATACTTCTAAAACTTACCTACAAATGTTTACACATGTTTATTGTTAAGTGAAAGTATTGAAAAATAATCCAGGATTTGATTTGTCTTGTAAATTGTGACGTATACCTATGTCATAACACATTTACATACAATCGAGCAACACAACACATAGGTAATAAGGCAATTTAAATACAAATATAATCTTGAATAAATCTCTAGATGTAACTGTAAGCTTGGTAAATTTGCAGGTAAATATTTTTTTTTACTAATAAAATTAGCATGAGAGTATGTGACACCTAAAATTAAACATCATAACGAGACGAATATTCACAAGTCATAACAACTGATATAATATTATAATACTTACATAATATTATAGTTGATATAAAAATATGTAATACGTTCTATGGTAATACATCCGGACGTTTAACTCGCCCACAAGTACTGATAGTGCATTATATTAATATAGTATCAAATATTTTAAGTTATCACTATTAATTACCATCACATTAATTAATAAATTTGATTTTATCGACATTGTGCTTTATCGTCTACACTCTACGACAATAATATGGTCTATGATAGTATCACGGTTTGTTGTTGATGTATAATGCGTTATAAGTACCTAATTAATGTGATGTGATTAATTTGGAATTTATTTTAGGTACCTATTATAGGTCAATTATTTTTTTAATACCATAGATAAGTATATAATATGTTTTAAGCCTAGACAGACGGGTGCCAGTTAAAATCGCGAAAAAATAAACGCAAAAGTCAAAATCGCGAAAAAAAAACAGCGAAAATAAAAATATTCTTTTCGGTATATTTTTCGTAAAAACATTAAAATACGTCAAAATACTATAAAAAAATACAATTTAAATTTGATATTTTTCCTAAAATTGCAAAATATATAACATAGACAGACATACCGTCTCCGCTCAGAATCGTTTTTCTTGTACAATGATATTATATCATTGAATTCAAATTTAATACCATCCATTATACAGTGCCACACTTGTAACCTAATGTAGGTACAGCAGAGCGACATCCACTTGCCCACCTTTTTTTTTTCTATGAATGTCAATAAAACGTTATTTGTTGGGAAAACAGCTTGAAAATGTAATACAAGGCTCCTACTATATTGTAACAATGACATTTGAAAAATATTAAAAATCCTTTAACGCAGTTATTTTTACAACAATTTAAAGTTCAAATCTTGACAAAATACAGAAAAATCACGAAAATTAGCAAATTATTTTGAGTTGAGAATTCAAAAAAATATTTCTTTTTAAATCTAAGATTTGAAATTGTTATACAAGATTATTCATAAGTTTGTCTATCTTTATCAACCAAAAAAATTTCTACAAGCAATTCAAATTAAATTTTTATGAGCGTTTAAAGTTCATACTTTTACAATATTGGATATTCACTCGATTTCTCATGTAATGGTTTTGTTATTTTATTGTTATTCAAAAACGAATATATAACTATAGATACATGGAAATTTTACTGAATGTGCATATTTTCATTTGCCTATACACCATAAAATTTTGAAAATAATTTGACACTTTTTGAGCTGTTTACGGACATAGTAAGTTTTACATTTTTTTAGTTTTTTTTTTTCTATAAATATCAATAACATTTTATTTGTTGGATAAAAAAGCATGAAAATTTAATACAAGGCTCCTGATATATCGTTGTAAAATTTAATAATTATTTTGTAGTTGAAAATGTATAAAATGTTCAACTTTTATAGCGAAGCATTGAAAATTTAAAACATGGTTCCACGTAAATAGATTATATATAAATTACTTTGTTCACAATAATTTCATCAAATATATTTAGTAATATCATAGGCTGACTGACCATTTTAGTTCGGAATCGTTTTTCTTATACTATATCATTGAATTCAAATTTAACACCATCCATAACAGTGACCCACTTGTAATCTTCTGTAAACATAGTGTGAGCACGAGTGTTAAGATTAATACAATTGTTCACGTGTGTGTGACAAGCTGGCAAAATGCGCCAAATATATCAGTGAGAGCTTTGTGATCGAAGTATTGTTCGTGCGTGGCTGACTGCTGAACCGAACATCGCGCTCGTTCCCGTTTGGCGGTGATACGGCCTGGTGTTATACCAAAAACCAAAATCGACTTTGTCAAAAAATTTTCTTACCTAACCGAGTAACTGTTGAACAAAATCCAAGCACTTTTACTGTTCTAAAAGGTATTAACAAACACAAAAAAAACACACACATCATTGTAAAATCAATACATTCATCACTCCGCTCAGAATCTAAAAATAGTCCATAAAGTATGAGACTATGTGACATTATTTTGTTATTCAAAAATTGCAAACAATTAATTTGTACCTACTAGAAATGTATAATAATAATATCGTTATTACTGAGTTACTCTGTATAATGTGAAATTGGCTGAAATGTATTCACTAAAACTGAATTCAACAACATTTAGCTATAAAAGTTGAACATTTTATAAATTTTTAACTACTAAATTATTTGTAAATACTCAATTTGTTAAGATTCGTCAAAATTCAAACATTGAATGCTTATAAAAAAAAATTATACTTTTAATTTTTAATTTTATCTAATCATTGATCAAACAAAATATTATTACACTATTTCTGAAATAAACGTGAATATATTTATTTTTTACATAGCAGTAATTGTATTGATAATAACATTCTAATACTATAAAATCACAATATTATAATTTATAATAATATAATATTCATACGAATGTGTTTTGTTATTTATTATTACGTTTCTCGTGTGATGTTGATTACTATTTTATAGAAATGGTTTCAATTAAACAGAGTGTGAAATAATTCATTTTCATGAAAAATACGATTCTCTAAGTGGACACAACACATAGTACAAATACAAATATTTAATTTCGTCCAAATACGAACATAAAATAACTATAAAAAGGAAACTATCTGTTATATTTTTTGGTTACATAATAATCTACGTATGTGGAACCCAATTTTAAATTTCAAATAAAGCCTTAGCCATAAAAGTTAAACATTTTATATATTTTTAACTACACATTTTTAAGTTTCAATTTTATAAATGCTGACAAAAATCTAACTTACAGATACTGAACAACATACTGAAGTTAAAATCGAAGCATCATATCGAATACTTATCGTGTACAAAGACACAAAAATAAAAAATAATAAAATTGGTTAGAGGATGTCGCTCTGCTATACGGTAGGTTACAAGTGGGTCACTGTATTATGGACAGTGTTAAATTTCAATTATATAACATCATTGTTTAAGAAAAACGATTATGAGAGAAAACGGTCAGTCAGCCTATGATATTACCAAGTATATTTTATGATATTATTGTGAATAAAGTAATTTATATATAAACTATTGAGAATTTTGATCTCCTCAATGCACCAACAATATTCGCTTTCCCATTGAAATTCAACTTAAGTTAACAATTGTTGTTACTTATTAATATCCAATATTGTTATATATCTGTTTGCGCACGGATATAATAGTAAAAAGGTAGTCAAGTGGGTGTCGCTCTGCTGTATAATACGTTACAAGTGGGTCACTATAATGGATGGTATTAAATTTGAATTCAATGATAAGATATTATTGTATAAGAAAAACGATTCTGAGAGAAAACTGTCGGTCAGCCTATGATATTACCAAGTATATTTGATGATATAATTGTGAATAAAGTAATTTATATATAACATATTTTCGTGGAACTTTGTTTTAAATTTTCAATCCTTAGTACAAAAAAATTATTATTAAATTTTAAATTTGATACATATTGATACAATTCGAACTTTAAATCCTTAAAAAAAATTGTGTCTATGTATTTTTAATATTTTTCAACTGCCATTGAAAAAATACATCAGGAGACTGGCATTACATTTTCATGCTTTTTTACCCGACAATTTTCCATTTTCAACGAGTTAAGACTTAAGATCAATTGTGCAAAAAACAATTTGCTGAAATCATTATTTTGAAAGTAATATACTTCAAAAGTTGGTGAATTTAAGTATTTTAACGATTTAAAACTAGGTTACAAATGGGTCACTGTATTATGGACAGTGTTAAATTTCAATTATATAACATTATTGTTTTAGAAAAACGATTATGAGAGAAATCTGTCAGTCAGCCTATGATATTACCAAGTATATTTGATGATATTATTGTGAATAAAGTAATTTATCTATAAACTATTGAGAATTTTGATCTCCTCAATGCACCAACAATATTCGCTTTCCCATTGAAATTCAACTTAAGTTAACAATTGTTGTTACTTATTAATATCCAATATTGTTATATATCTGTTTGCGCACGGATATAATAGTAAAAAGGTAGGCAAGTGGGTGTCACTCTGCTGTATAATACGTTACAAGTGGGTCACTATAATGGATGGTATTAAATTTGAATTCAATGATAAGATATTATTGTATAAGAAAAACGATTCTGAGGGAGAACTGTCCGTCAGCCTATGGTATTACCAAGTATAATTGATGATATTATTGTGTATAAAGTAATTTATATGTAACATATTTACGTGGAACCTTGTTTTAGAACTTAAGAGATTAATTGCATGTAAAAAAAATTGTGCCAATAACAACAATTTATTAATTTAAATAAAAATATTATTTTCGTAAATATTCCCGTTTTTACTTATTTTTTTTTTGATTTTCCCGATGCTTATGAAAACTACTGCGAAAATTTAACTTTTGACCCCCAAACCAAATTTAAGAGTACCAACTAGATTCACTTCCCTATCAGAAAAGATGGCGCTGAAGAAAATCTAAACATTTTTACTATCCTAAAAGGTGACTTTATTGCAAGGCTCCTGATATATTGTTACAATAGCAGTTGAAAAATATTAAAAATACATAGGCGCAATTTTTTTTTATAAGCATTCAATGTACGAATTTCGACAACATTTATCAAATTAAAAATTTTATAATTATTTTGTAGTTAAAAATGTATAAAATGTTCAACTTTTATAGTTAAGGATTGAAAATTTAAAACAAGATTCCACGTAAATGGGTTGTATATTAATTACTTTATTCACCTTAATATCATCAAATGTTATGATATACATAGGCTGACCGACCATTTTCGCTAAAAATTGTTTTTCTTATACGATTATATTATATCATTGATTTCTTTCATTCTTTTTAATTTTTAATTTGATATATTTTCTAAAAAATTGAACTTAAATTGCTTACAATAAATGTGGGCCCCTGTAACTTGTAACAATATAGAAGGAGACTTCGGGACGTCCCTGCGGTACTCGGTGATGCCTGAGAACGATTTATGTTTTTGATTATGACCTATGTCACCACTTACGCCTAATATTACACTAGATAGGCAACCATTTATGCACTCACCTGATGCTTGACTGGCAAACTATTCTACGCATGACGACAACAGCGAGGATGGGAAAGATCAATCAAAGGATTGATGATGGTGCAGGCTAGTTATGGAGAGGGAGTCTCTGTTAGAAAGTTTTATAATACGTAAAGAAATAAAAAATCAAAACTCTCTATACGCGTGGCAGTAAAATACTGTTGTGCGTATGCATATAAACTTAAAAACATTGACTTATAAATAAACATACAAACATAAAATAATGATTTCCGCAAATGTTTTTGTACCATTGTTTTAATTAACTCATTATTGAAATACATGTATAAAAAAAATTGTAATTGCAAATCTAGAGAATTATAAGGAATCACTATTCCAAATTTCAAGTCGCTATATATATCTACTATAATAGCTTAGGCTAGGTTGAATCAGTCAGGACTGCTTGTTTTATATTATTCATATTATATTTCATTTTAATACATTTTTAATCCAATAATTGTTAAAAAAAAATATTATTTTACATTCCATTTTCATACGTTTTATAATCCAATATTTTTTTCGAATTTATATCACATAATAGTGGCGTAATTATGAATTTGTATAAGGGAGAGGATAGACATTTTTTGAAACACATAATACTAAATACTAAATAAATAAAATAAATATAATAAATACAAAATAGGTTGAGTTAGGTAGTACATTTTTAAGACAGAATAAAAATAAAAATAATGATATATTTTAAGTAATATATTAAAAGTTTAAAATGTTTGCAATCTCATTTCTTTTTACAATTTGTTGGGCTGTTCGGGCTGTTCGGCAATAGTCTGAGACAATTTCATAACATGTTCATAGGTGTAGAGTACTAGAGTACTCTTGCCACAAATATTTTTTATGTGATGTGCTGTCTGAGAAAACTTATGTATACGAGTGAGATTTTTTTGTTAAACAACATTGAATGACAGATAGTACTTAAATACACATATTCAGATAAATTTCAAATTTTTAACATTTTCGATACGACCATGCGCAATACATCTATTTTTTTTTTTAAATGGTAAGATCAATTGTTTTTACATATTTGGATAGAGTATTTTTTCCTAAACAATTTATGAATAAAAAGTTTTTTTCTAATTACAAAATTTAATTTTTACGAGTAATTTTTTCAACAATATCTAAACTAAATTCAACTTAAGTTAACAATTGTTGTTACTTATTATTGTATCCAATATTGTTATATATCTGTTTGGGCACGGATATAATAGTAAAAAGATAGGCAAGCGGGTGTCGCTCTGCTGTACAGTACGTTACAAGTGGGTCACTATAATGGATGGTATTAAATTTGAATTCAATGATATGATATTATTGTATAAGAAAAACGATTCTGAGCGAAGACTGTCAGTCAGCCTATGATAGTACTAGGCACGAACTATCGTGTAGTAGTTCGTATTACTAAGTATATTTGATAATATTATTGTGAATAAAGTAATTTATATATTTATCTATTACCTGTTACCTACCAAAAAAACGTTTACTGACTATTGATGAATAACAAATTAACAACAATATTAATAACAATTTATTACTAAATAATTTATTAATTTATCGTCGTCAAATACTTATATAATATTTCTATACGTCATTATATATAATTATACATTATATCCACAGTCATTCGTTTTTTAATTACAACAAAATAAGAAAACCATTACTAGAGAAATCAAGTAAATATAAGCAAATAATATTTTGAATCTCTTATAGAAATTTTTTTTTGATAAGTGTAGAAAAACTTGTGAGGAATATTGTATTACATTTTAAAAATTTAGATTAAAAAAAAAATTTTTATGAATTTCTAACTTAATATTTACAAATTTTTGTCATTTTTATGTATTTTGTCAATATTTGAACTTGAAATGCTTATAAAAAAAAATTATAACTCGAAAGAATCGTGGACGACGTGTTAATTTATATTTATTTTTAATTTTTTAATTTCTTAATTTTTTTTTATATGGCGTAGATTTTCTCTTGTAAGACCGTTTGGGAGCTTAGATATTGGACACTTGACCGTTGTCAATACCAGGCAAAGTCGGAGCAAAGCTAAGTACGATCTTTTATTTTTATTGTTCGTCATCGAGACTTTTTAGATAGTTTGTTAAGTCTGGCCTATACAAAGTTCTTAGAAAGTTATATTCAACAATGGCTATTTCGGTAAGTAGTAACTCCTTCTTTGTATTATACCAAATAATGATAATTCAGTGATAATAATTCCATTCCATTTCATTGCCAATTAGTATACAACTAATAAATATATTAAATTTAAATCTATTTATTCATAAATCATAAAACTCTGTAAACATTATACATGCCATGATACATCTTAATGATACCAAAAAACTAAATAATACATTTTATATACACATATAAAAATATTAAATACATTTAAGATAAATACTATCAAAAAACTACTGTTGTTGTGCTTATAATTTTTTAACAAATTAAATTGATGTTTTTTTTTTTACAGATATTTAAAATATTTAAACAATTAGTAGTTTGTAAGCATTTGAACCTTTTGATGGCCTTAATATGGTTGAACAGTACAAAATGTTTATTTCTTCATATTGTTAATGTTTTGTAATTCTAAATCTTTGAAAAAGTCTTCATTACTTGGTGTATATTGTGATACAAAACACTCACAAGATTCTGTATTGTAGGTACTGTACTTTTAATTAAACTGATGTATCAATCCACTGTTAATTGTATGAGATGTAATAAATATTATAATTATTAAAATCAGTAAATTTTCAATAGTTGATTATTTGATTACAATTAATTCTAATCCGGTCAAATTTATTTGATATAGCTCCACAGTTAAGCAAAACCAATTTGAGAGGGTAAAATCTAGACTAAAATCCACAGAGTATAACATCAGCAGAAATAATTCAGAACAAATTATTTGTGATACTTGCATATTCTCCATCAATTACATAATGTTGCCATTTACTGTATCTAAATAAATAACATGAATATAAAATATTTTAATATATCAATAATCTTAAATAAGAAACAAGAGTTATGATAATTCTAAAACTTACCTACAAATGTTTACACATGTTTATTGTTAAGTGAAAGTATTGAAAATTAATCCAGGATTTGATTTGTCTTGTATATTATGACGTGTACCTATATCATTACACATTTACATACAAACGAGCAACACAACACATAATAAGGCAAATTAAATAAAAATATAATCATGAATAAATCTATAGATGTAACTGTAAGCTTGGTAAATTTGCAGGTAAATATTTTTTTTTACTAATAAAATTATCATGAGAGTATGTGACACCTAAAATTAAACATCATAACGAGACGAATATTCACAAGTCATAACCACAGATATAATATTATAATACTTACATAATATTATAGTTGATATAAAAAATATGTAATACGTTCTATGGTAATACGTCCGGACGTTTAACTCGCCCACAAGTACTGATAGTGCATTATATTAATATAGTATCAAATATTATAAGTTATCACTATTAATTATCATCACATTAATTAATAAATTTGATTTTATCGACATTGTGGTTTATCGTCTACACTTTACGACAATAATATGGTCTATGATAGTATCACGGTTTGTTGTTGATGTATAATGCGTTATAAGTACCTAATTAATGTGATGTGATTAATTTCGAATTTTTTTTTGGTACCTATTATAGGGCAATTATTTTTTTAATACCATAGATTAGTATATAATATGTCTTAAACCTAGACTGACAGTTATACAATGATATTATATCATTGAATTCAAATTTAATACCATCCATTATACAGTGCCCCACTTGTAACCTAATGTACAGCAGAGCGACATCCACTTGCCCACCTTTTTTTTTTTCTATAAATGTCAATAAAACGTTATTTTTTGGGGAAACAGCTTGAAAATTTAATACAAGGCTCCTACTATATTGTTACAAATTACAATGACATTTGAAAAATATTAAAAATCCTTTAACACAGTTTTTTTTTATAACAATTTAAAGTTCAAATCTTGACAAAATACAGAAAAATTCGAAAATTAGCAAATTATTTTGAGTTGAGAATTCAAAAAAATGTTTCTTTTTAAATCTAAGATTTGAAATTGTTATACAAGATTATCCATAAGTTTGTTTATCTTTATCAACCAAAATAATTTCTACCAGCAATTCAAATTAAATTTTTATGAGCGTTTAAAATTCATACTTTTACAATATTGAATATTCACTCGATTTCTCATGTAGTGGTTTTGTTATTTTATTGTTATTCAAAAACGAATTACTGTAGATACATGGAAATTTTACTGAATGTGTGTATTTTAATTGGCCTATACACCATAAAATGTTGAAAATAATTTGAATCTTTTTGAGTTGTTTACGGACATAGTTAGTTTTAAATTTTTTTAGTTTTTTTTTCTATAAATATCAATAAAATTGTATTTGTTGGGTAAAAAAGCGTGAAAATTTAATACAAGGCTCCTGATATATCGTTCCAATGGCAGTTGAAAAAAATTAAAAATTAATAGGCACAATTTTTTTTTATAAGCATTTAAAGTTCAAATTTCGACAAAATTTATCAAATTTAAAATTTAATAATTATTTTGTAGTTGAAAATGTATAAAATGTTCAACTTTTATAGCGAAGGATTGAAAGCTTAAGACATGGTTCCACGTAAATAGGTTATATATACATTACTTTATTTACAATAATATCATCAAATATATTTAGTAATATCATAGGCTGACCTACCATTTTAGTTCAGAATCGTTTTTCTTATACAATGATATTATATCATTGAATTCAAATTTAACACCATCCATAACAGTGACCCACTTGTAATCTTCTGTACAGCAGAGCGACACCAACTTGCCCACCTTTTTATTGAATTTATTGAAAACTGGCAATGTTCATAAACACTTAAAAAAGTGTAATAATAATTCAAAATTTTTTGGTGTATAGCAAATAAAACTAAAAATAGCTTCGACTCATTCTCTCCTAGCGGTGCAGCGGACGGTCGAAGCTCGCGAGCTGGGTTACTCCCTCTTCCGCTATAATACTTGTCTTTGCCCGGCGGTTGAGCTCTGCGCACCGTTCCGCCGGCTCGCCGCTTTGGGCCGTGGTTGTACCCGCGTTACATAGGGTGCCGTCAGTTTGGCCACTTTAAAACCCCTCGGGGTTTTGGTCGACATCGTATTGTGTGCCGCCACTTATAGTAATAGTTGTCGTGTTCCAGCAGTTGATGTGAGCGGAACGAGCGTCATCGCTCAATGCGCCGATGCGTGCCGGCAAACCTAGTGTGAGCACGAGTGTTAAGATTAATAAAATTGTTCACGTGTGTGTGACAAGCTGGCCAGATGCGCCAAATATATCAGTGAGAGCTTTGTGATCGAAGTATTGTTCGTGCGTGGCTGACGGCTGAACCGAACATCGCGCTCGTTCCCGTTTGGCGGTGATACGGCCCGGTGTCGCAGGTTTCTAATACCCTCAAACATTTTTACCCCCGGGGGTAAAATTATCCTAGGATATCTTTACCAGGGGTGAAATTAACCTAGTATATTTTTACTGGGGGTAAAATAAACCTAACCCCCCCCCCCCCCGTTAAAATTGTTGGAAAGGGGGGGTAAAAATATCCTAGCTTATAATTAACAATATTTTTAAAATATACTAGGATATATTTACCTCCCATTGAATTTCCGGGGGTAAAAATCGTCTGTTACACCGGCGTTTCACGGTTCATGGTTTTCGTTTGTGTAAATTATAATGTCTACACCTGTTCGTGGGCCAATTATTATTATTGTTTGTATTAATATGTAGATTTGTCGTTACGTAAGGATGAAGATCTGGGCGCCCACCATTAAAAAACGAATTATTATATTATAATATATAAGTCTTTGTAAGAAATACAAGTGTTTCCGTCTTCCAAATTGTAGTACCACCATTTTAGGGTAACCCTTCCCGCTCCTGCCCCCCAACACAATCGCGAGTCTTTGCCGACAACCGCCATACTAGTATGTCCGGCAGCGGCGCAAACAAAATCGCTACATGAAAAATCGAGCGAATATCCAATCTTGCATGTAAAAATATAAACTTCAAATGTTCATAAAAAATGTATTTAATTTGCTTGTAAACAATTTTTTTTTATTTTGATAAAGACAAACAAACTTATGAAGAATCTTGTATTACATTTTAAAATTTTAGATTTAAAAAGAAAAATCTTTATGAATTCCTAACTCAAAATCGAGCGAATACCCAATATTGTAAAAATATGGACTTCAAACGCTCATAAAAGTTTAATTTAATTTGATTGTAGAAATTTTTTTTTTTTGGTAAATATAGACAAATTTATGAATAATCTTGTATTACATTTTAAAAATGCTTTAAAAATAAACATTTTTATGAATTCTTAATTAAAAATAATTTGCTAATTTTCGTGAATTTTGCGTATTTTGTCAATAATTGAACTTTAAATGCTTATAAAATAAAACTGTGACTGAGGACTTTCAATATTTTTTAAATATCATTGTAACATTATAGAAGGAAAAGTATTAAATTTTCAAGCTCTTTCTCAACAAATAACGTTTTATTGACATTCATAAAAAAAAGACTAATAAAATTGGAAACTGAAATGTTTCTAAACAATTCAAAACAAATCAAAATATTTTGAAAATTTAATCGTGTATAGAAAATTTTAATATAAACAACCCGTGAAAATGTCAAGTATATACGTTATATTTATATATGGTTCATTTGTTGTAGAGTTAAACCAAACAACAAAATCGATTTTGTCAAAAACCGATTTTGCGTAAAAATCCCAGTTTTTTCTCAATATTGTTGTGTTTTTTTCCCCTTTTTTGAAAACTATTGAGAATTTTAAAATCACTCCACTTAGAATCTAAAAATAATTTGCATATTTTAGTTAATTTGACGAAAATCGTCAAAATTCTGACTTCAATCACTTAAAAAAAATATAAAAAATTTCTCTTGTATAGAAAGCTCAAATTAAGTCAAAGCAATTAGAACATTTTATCATGTATAATATAATATATAGTCTTAAAATTAATTCTATACAATAAGTAAATATTATATAGGTAGGTATAAAATAGTAGGTATATTTTGTAACTGAATTAAGTAGGCTAAACTCTGTCGAACACTCGAACTGTAAATGTCAGTGTTAAAAATGACAAAGCATCGTTTTTTTTTTATGCTTGAGAACCAAATTTATTATACTTGGTGTGTTATTTTCTGAAAGCATCGCGTAAGCTCTTCCATTTCTTTTGTAGTTCTTTAAGCCGGGTGTCGGTGCCGGTCATTTATTAAGGAGTAAAATTCTGTAACCAAAAAATACGGGTTTTTTTATTTTAAAAATTAAAATTGTGGCTTGAAGGATCCAAAGTTAACTTAATAACCAAGTAAAATCTATATTCAAAATTATTATCACTGTGAAACTCGGGTCAGTATAAGGACTATTTTACAAAATTTGTCAGTAAAATAATTTAGATTTTAGGCGTTTTACACAGAGGCTATATCAAGCATTTTTTGGTTTACTGAACCACAAAAAAAAGTCTAGGGTGGGTGTCATTTTCAAAGGTAGGTACTTGGTCTTGGTTATCACTAATCAGTGTCCGGTATGGCCGTATAGGTAATATAAACATGGTTAGTTTGATGGCCAATTCGTAATTAGCAATAAATAGATACAATTACATACATTAACAATAAACTTATGAAGTTATAAACAGCTTTATGACAAAAAAGGTTTGTAAGTAGATGTCGCTCTGTTGAACAGTAGGTTACAAGTGGGTTACTGTATAATGGATGGTATTAAATTTGAATTCAATGATAATATAATAATATCATTGTATACGAAATACGATTCTAAACGGTGACGGTGACACTATTTCTGAATTAAACGTGAATATATTTATTTTTTTCATAGCAGTAATTGTATTGATAATAACAATCTAATACTATAAAATCCCAATATTATAATTTATAATAATATAATATTCATACGAATGTGTTTTGTTATTTATTATTACGTTTCTCGTGTGATGTTGATTACTATTTTATAGAAATGGTTTCAATTAAACAAAGTGTGAAATAATTCATTTTCATGAAAAATACGATTCTCTAAGTGGACACAACACATACAATTAATAGTTATTTATGAATACATATTTTTGATTCATAAATTTTCTTACATCTGCTCAGAATCAATACGGTAGCCGGCTGAATTAATATTATAAAATTAGAACAAAATAACTTAAAATAAAATTGGAAACTGAAAATGTTTCTAAACAATTCAAAACAAATCAAAATATTTTGAAAATTTAATCGTGTATAGAAAATTTTAATATAAACAACCCGTGAAAATGTCAAGTATATACGTTATATTTATATATGGTTCATTTGTTGTAGAGTTAAACCAAACAACAAAATCGATTTTGTCAAAAACCGATTTTGCGTAAAATCCCAGTTTTTTCTCAATATTGTTGTGTTTTTTTCCCCTTTTTTGAAAACTATTGAGAATTTTAAAATCACTCCACTTAGAATCTAAAAATAATTTGCATATTTTAGTTAATTTGACGAAAATCGTCAAAATTCTGACTTCAATCACTTAAAAAAAATATAAAAAATTTCTCTTGTATAGAAAGCTCAAATTAAGTCAAAGCATTTAGAACATTTTATCATGTATAATATAATATATAGTCTTAAAATTAATTCTATACAATAAGTAAATATTATATAGGTAGGTATAAAATAGTAGGTATATTTTGTAACTGAATTAAGTAGGCTAAACTCTGTCGAACACTCGAACTGTAAATGTCAGTGTTAAAAATGACAAAGCATCGTTTTTTTTTTTATGCTTGAGAACCAAATTTATTATACTTGGTGTGTTATTTTCTGAAAGCATCGCGTAAGCTCTTCCATTTCTTTTGTAGTTCTTTAAGCCGGGTGTCGGTGCCGGTCATTTATTAAGGAGTAAAATTCTGTAACCAAAAAATACGGGTTTTTTTATTTTAAAAATTAAAATTGTGGCTTGAAGGATCCAAAGTTAACTTAATAACCAAGTAAAATCTATATTCAAAATTATTATCACTGTGAAACTCAGGTCAGTATAAGGACTATTTTACAAAATTTGTCAGTAAAATAATTTAGATTTTAGGCGTTTTACACAGAGGCTATATCAAGCATTTTTTGGTTTACTGAACCACAAAAAAAAGTCTAGGGTGGGTGTCATTTTCAAAGGTAGGTACTTGGTCTTGGTTATCACTAATCAGTGTCCGGTATGGCCGTATAGGTAATATAAACATGGTTAGTTTGATGGCCAATTCGTAATTAGCAATAAATAGATACAATTACATACATTAACAATAAACTTATGAAGTTATAAACAGCTTTATGACAAAAAAGGTTTGTAAGTAGATGTCGCTCTGTTGAACAGTAGGTTACAAGTGGGTTACTGTATAATGGATGGTATTAAATTTGAATTCAATGATAATATAATAATATCATTGTATACGAAATACGATTCTAAACGGTGACGGTGACACTATTTCTGAATTAAACGTGAATATATTTATTTTTTTCATAGCAGTAATTG
Organism: Metopolophium dirhodum; assembly: GCF_019925205.1. NCBI lineage: Eukaryota > Metazoa > Arthropoda > Insecta > Hemiptera > Aphididae > Metopolophium > Metopolophium dirhodum. Next base: position 7,387,878 of record NC_083560.1, read on the forward strand.
TATTGATAATAACAATCTAATACTATAAAATCCCAATATTATAATTTATAATAATATAATATTCATACGAATGTGTTTTGTTATTTATTATTACGTTTCTCGTGTGATGTTGATTACTATTTTATAGAAATGGTTTCAATTAAACAAAGTGTGAAATAATTCATTTTCATGAAAAATACGATTCTCTAAGTGGACACAACACATACAATTAATAGTTATTTATGAATACATATTTTTGATTCATAAATTTTCTTACATCTGCTCAGAATCAATACGGTAGCCGGCTGAATTAATATTATAAAATTAGAACAAAATAACTTAAATGGTTATTCTTGGTTTTTTAATATGTAATTTCATCCAAATTTGAACTTAAAATAACTATTAAAAAACTGTTTTTATGTATTTTTTAGATTTTTTGATAACAGAATTAATAACTTTGTTGTAAAGTATTAATCCTTAGTTATAAAAGTTGAACATTTTATACATTTTTAACTACTAAATAATTTGTAAAATATACTCAATTTGTTAAGTTTCGTCAAAATACAAACATTGAATGCTTATAAAAAAAATTGTGCCCATATATTTTTAATCTTTTTCAACTGCAAATTGTAACAATATATCAAGAGCCTTGTACTAAATTTATGTACGCTTTTTGGCCCAATAAATTAAACTTTATTTATATTCATAAAAAAAAAAACTAAAAAAATTTAAATTTAAAGTTGACCATAAACAGCTCAAAACGAGTCAACATTTTATGGTGTATATAAAATAAAAATAATATAAACATTCAGTAAAATTTACAAGTATCTACAGTCATTTTTTAATTACAACAAAATAAGAAAATCGTTATATGAGAAATCGAGTGAATATCCAATAATGTAATAATATGAACTACAAACGCTCATAAAAATGTATTTTGATATGCTTTTAGACCTTTATTTTTGATAAATGTAGACAAACTTATTAGAAATCGTGGATTACTTTTTCAAATCATAGATTTAAAAAGAAAATGTTTAAGAATTTTTAAGCCAAAATTATTTGCACATTTTCGTGAATTTTACGTACCTATTTTAACAATATATGAACTTTAAATGTTTATAAAAAAAGTTGTGACTATGGATTTTTAAAATTTTCATCGGTCTTTGAAAAAAATAAATCAGGAGCCTTCTATTATATTTTCAAGCTTTTTTACCCAAAAATTAAAATTTTATTGATATTTATAGAATAAAAAACTAAAAAAATTGGAAACTGAAAATATCCGTAAACAGCTCAAAATAAGTCAAAATATTTTGAAAATGTTATTGTGTATAGGAAAAGCTAATATAAACATCCAGTCAAAATTTCATGTATTTACGGTTATTTGTTTTAGAGTTATACCAAAAACCAAAATCGACTTTGTCAAAAAATTTTCTTTTATTTTTCAGGGCGCTTTTAAAAACCACTGAGAAATTTTTTCTTTTGACCCCCCAAAATACAAACTAGATTCACTTTTCTATGAGTAAGATACTGTTGAACAAAATCCAAGCACTTTTACTGTTCTAAAAGGTACTAACAAACACAAAAAAAACACACACATCATTGTAAAATCAATACATTCATCACTCCGCTCAGAATCTAAAAATAGTCCATAAATTATGAGACTATTTGACATTATTTTGTTATTCAAAAATTGCAAACAATTTATTTGTACCTACTAGAAATGTATTATAATAATATCGTAATTACTGAGTTACTCTGTATAATGTGAAATTGGCTGAAATGTATTCACTAATACTGAATTCAACAACATTTAGCTATAAAAGTTGAACATTTTATAAATTTTTAACTACTAAATAATTTGTAAATACTCAATTTGTTAAGTTTCATCAAAATTCAAACATTGAATGCTTATAAAAAAAAATTATACTTTTAATTTTTAATTTTATCTAATCATTGATCAAACAAAATATTATTACACTATTTCTGAATTAAACGTGAATATATTTATTTTTTACATAGCAGTTATTGTATTGATAATAACATTCTAATACTATAAAATCACAATATTATAATTTACAACAATATAATATTCATACGAATGTGTTTTGTTATTTATTATTACGTTTCTCGTGTGATGTTGATTACTATTTTATAGAAATGGTTTCAATTAAACAAAGTGTGAAATAATTCATTTTCATGAAAAATACGATTCTCTAAGTGGACACAACACATACAATTAATAGTTATTTATTAATACATATTTATGATTCATAAATTTTCTTACATCTGCTCAGAATCGTTTTTTATCGAATGCAATCATTGCATTCAAATTGAGTAGGTACTGTTATAATATACTATTCTGTCCGAGGATCGAAAGGACAATGACAAATTTACCTTGATCATTTTTTTTATCAAGAAAATTAGGTACCCGACATAAAAATAATAATTATTCAATAAAGTATCTATAGTAAAAACCTCAATAACCACAATTTATTTATAAAATGCACACAATATATTATTATGTAGCCAATAATATAAATTATACGAAATTAATTTTAAAACTATTGACAATTTTGAATTTTGAAATAATTTGAAATAATTTTAAATAATTCAAATAATTTTGAACCTCCTCAATGCACCAACAATACTCACTTTCCAATCGAATAAGATACTTGGTTAAACAAGATTCGTGGTTATAACTAAACATAATAGTATTATATAAATGCGTGAGTTCATCAGTCGATGTATTCAGTCACTTAATCGCAAATACCCTACACACAAATAAAATTCTTAAAATATAACACAAAACTAAAATCGTTCTTCGTTTAAATATTTAATTTCGTCCAAATACGACCATAAAATAACTATAAAAAGGAAACTATCTGTTATATTTTTGGTTACATAATAATCTACGTATGTGGAACCCAATTTTAAATTTCAAATAAAGCCTTAGCCATAAAAGTTAAACATTTTATATATTTTTAACTACACATTTTTAAATTTTCAATTTTATAAATGCTGACAAAAATCTAACTTACAGATACTGGACAAGATACTGAAGTTAAAATCGAAGCATCATATCGAATACTTATCGTGTACAAAGACACAAAAATAAAAAATAATAAAATTGGTTAGAGGATGTCGCTCTGCTATACGGTAGGTTACAAGTGGGTCACTGTATAATGGACAGTGTTAGATTTGAATTCAGTTATAATATAATATCATTGTATAAGAAAAACGAATCTGAGGGAAAACTGTCGGTCAGCCTATATGATATTACCAAGTATAATTGATGATATTATTGTGAATAAAGTAATTTATATATAACATATTTACGTGGAACCTTGTTTTAGAACTTAAGAGATTAATTGCATGTAAAAAAAATTGTGCCAATAACAAAAATTTATAAATTAAAATAAAAATATTATTTTCGTAAATATTCCCGTTTTACTTATTTTTTTTTGATTTTCCCGGTGCTTATGAAAACTACTGCGAAAATTTAACTTTTGACCCCCAAACCAAATTTAAGAGTACCAACTAGATTCATTTCCCTATCAGAAAAGATGGCGCTGAAGAAAATCTAAACATTTTTACTATCCTAAAAGGTGACTTTATTGCAAGGCTCCTGATATATTGTTACAATAGCAGTTGAAAAATATTTAAAATACGTAGGCACAATTTTTTTTTATAAGCATTCAATGTACGAATTTCGACAACATTTATCAAATTAAAAATTTTATAATTATTTTGTAGTTAAAAATGTATAAAATGTTCAACTTTTATAGTTAAGGATTGAAAATTTAAAACAAGATTCCACGTAAATGGGTTGTATATTAATTACTTTATTCACCTTAATATCATCAAATGTTATGATATACATAGGCTGACTAACCGTTTTCGCTCAAAAATGTTTTTCTTATACGATTATATTATATCATTGATTTCTTTCATTCTTTTTAATTTTTAATTTGATATATTTTCTAAAAAATTGAACTTAAATTGCTTACAATAAATGTGTGCCCCTGTATTTTGTAACAATATAGAAGGAGACTTCGGGACGTCCCTGCGGTACTCGGTGATGCCTGAGAACGATTTATGTTTTTGATTATGACCTATGTCACCACTTACGCCTAATATTACACTAGATAGGCAACCATTTATGCACTCACCTGATGCTTGACTGGCAAACTATTCTACGCATGACGACAACAGCGAGGATGGGAAAGATCAATCAAAGGAATGATGATGGTGCAGGCTAGTTATGGGGAGGGAGTCTTTGTTAGAAAGTTTTATAATACGTAAAGAAATAAAAAATCAAAACTCTCTATACGCGTGGCAGTAAAATACTGTTGTGCGTATGCATATAAACTTAAAAACATTGACTTATAAATAAACATACAAACATAAAATAATGATTTACGCAAATGTTTTTGTACCATTGTTTTAATTAACTCATTGAAATACATGTATAAAAAAAATTATAATTGCATATCTAGATAATTATAAGGAATCACTATTCCAAATGTCAAGTCGCTATATATATCTACTATAATAGCTTAGGCTAGGTTGAATCAGTCAGGACTGCTTGTTTTATATTATTCATATTATATTTCATTTTAATACATTTTTTAATCCAATAATTGTTAAAAAAAAATATTATTTTACATTCCATTTTCATACGTTTTATAATCCAATATTTTTTTCGAATTTATATCACATAATAGTGGCGTAATTATGAATTTGTATAAGGGAGAGGATAGAAATTTTTTGAAACACATAATTCTAAATACTAAATAAATAAAATAAATATAATAAATACAAAATAGGTTGGGTTAGGTAGTACATTTTTAAGACAGAATAAAAATAAAAATAATGATATATTTTAAGTAATATATTAAAAGTTTAAAATGTTTGCAATCTCATTTCTTTTTACAATTTGTTGGGCTGTTCGGGCTGTTCGGCAATAGTCTGAGACAATTTCATAACATGTGGTTCATAGGTGTAGAGTACTAGAGTACTCTTGCCACAAATATTTTTTATGTGATTCAACCCTGAAAAATACATTTTTATTTGTTGTGCTGTCTGAGAAAACTTAGGTAGGTATACGAGTTAGATTTTTTTGTTAAACAACATTGAATGACAGATAGTACTTAAATACACATATTCAGATAAATTTCAAATTTTTAACATTTTTGATACGACCATGCGCAATACATCTAATTTTTTTTTTAAATGGTAAGATCAATTTTTTTACATATTTGGATAGAGTATTTTTTCCTAAACAATTTATGAATCGGAAAAAGTTTTTTTCTAATTACAAAATTTAATTTTTACGAGTAATTTTTTCAACAAAATCTAAATTAAATGCAACTTAAGTTAACAATTGTTGTTACTTATTATTGTATCCAATATTGTTATATATCTGTTTGGGCACCGATATAATAGTAAAAAGGTAGGCAAGCGGGTGTCGCTCTGCTGTACAGTACGTTACAAGTGGGTCACTATAATGGATGGTATTGAATTTGAATTCAATGATATGATATTATTGTATAAGAAAAACGATTCTGAGCGAAGACTGTCAGTCAGCCTATGATAGTACTAGGCACGAACTATCGTGTAGTAGTTCGTGTTACTAAGTATATTTGATAATATTATTGTGAATAAAGTAATTTATATATTTATCTATTTACGTAGATCCTTGTTTTAAATTTTCAATCCTTATAGCTATAAAAGTTGTGCATTTTATACATTTTTAACTACAAAATAATTATTAAATTTGAAATTTGAAAATTTTCTCAAAATTCGAACTTTAAATCCTTATTAAAAATAGTTGTAGCAATGTTTTTTAAATATTTTTCAACTGCTATTGTAAAAATATATCAGGAGCTGCCCAAATCGAGTCAACATATTTTCAAAATGTTATGGTGTATAGAAAATGCTAATACAAATTTTACAAAACATTCAGTAAAATTGTCATGTATGTACAGTTATTCGTTTTTGAATAACAATGAAATAACAAAACTGCTACATGAGCAATCGAGTGATTATCCAATATTGTAATAATATGAATTTCAAAGGCTCGTAAAAATTTAATTTGAATTGTTGTAGACAATTTTTTGGTTAATAAAGATACATAAACTTATGAAAAATTTCAAATCTTAGATTTAAAAAGAAAAATTTTTATGAATTCTTAATTTAAAATAACTTTTTAATTTTCGTTAATATTCTGTATTTTGTCAAGATTTGATCTTTAAATGCTTATAAATAAAGACTGTGACTAAGGGATTTTAACATTTTTCAAATGTCATTGTAACGATATAGTAGGAGCCATTCATTAAATGTTCAAGCTCATTTACCCAACAAATAAAGTTTTATTGACATTCATAGAAAAAAAGACTAATAAAATTGGAAATTAGAAAATGATCCTAAACAGTTCAAAACAAATCAATATATTTTGAAAATGTTATCGTGTATAGAAAATTCAAATATAAACGACCAGTAAAAATGTCATAAATATACGTTAATTTGCTTTACAGTTACAACAAAAACCAAAATCGATTTTGTGAAAAACCTATTTTGCGTAAAAATTCCCGATTTCCCTTAATTTTTATGTTGTTTTTCCTGTCGCTTTTGAAAACTATTGAGAAATTTGAATTTTGATCTCCTCAATGCACCAACAATATTCACTTTCCCATCGAACAAATACTGAAGTTAAAATCGAAACATTATTTTTAGTTTGTTAAGTCTGGCCTATACAAAGTTCTTAGAAAGTTATATTCAACAATGGCTATTTCGGTAAGTGGTAACTCCTTCTTTGTATTATACAAAATAATGATAATTCAGTGATAATAATTCCATTCAATTCATAAGAATATGCAATTTGTCATCAATGTTTTCTTATGACGTTATAACATGAAATCATCGTCCGTAAACCGACGAATAATATAAAATATTCTGTATTTAAATAATTATATTATATTTTCTATTTGTTTAAAATAAATTTACGAAAACATTATTATGTTTTATAAATATATATATATATAGGTCAACTACAAACAGTTTCTCGTTACCAAATTTGTAACGGGATAAACCGTCACTGTATTAAAATGGTCCTTTTCAGGACCACCAAACACAACAGTATGGCAACATAATGCGACACAAGTAATAGACGCGACATATTAGAATAAGTAGTTTACCAACAGGAAAATTTCACGGAAATAACAAGCAAGAACCACATTAACAAAGCGAACACCAACGGGTCGAGGTGTGGTTATTGCTTATCAAAGCAACCATCCTCGACCAATCACAGGACAACAAAGGGAAACAAATAGTATATATACCGGGACAGTTCACCGGTCAAATCATCCACCACACCAGTCTTCAACAAATCTTCTACAAGTCAACAAGCACTATAGAAGACCCGAAGACCTGAAGACCCGAAGACTATCAACGCAGCAGCAACACCGACCTGAACGACACCGGCGAAGCTGATCCGACCTAACCAGTCCACGACGACGCACCCTGAACACACCGATCTAACGTGATCGCCCGATACCGCCGAGACTCAACAGTACCCGGCATACCTGGCTAATAAGCGCCACTTCACGGACCGACGACGCCAAGCCTACCGTGTACATCCAGCGATCGACGACAACGGATAGCCGCCACACCGGGACCTGATTGACCCACCGACGGCAGCGTATAATATAATTATACTCCGGCGATCCATTACTGACAGTCCACCCGTTCAATCGAGTCCAGTCACACCGTTGGACGAATACCAAGACACGCCGGGAACCGACTTCGCGACGTAACTTGGCCAATCGACTATTCAGCAAGCCGACAAGTAGTACCACGTTCCCCCCTACGGCGAGCTTATTCGAGTTTCGCCGCGAGGAAGAACCGAACCCACACGACTTGCTCGAGTCCGTGCACGGACGGTTTCTACTCTCCCCTATTATTGTATTACTTTTACGAAACGTATAGGCAAGTCCCGACTATTGTTTTGCTCGCGCCTCTTCAGGCCCGAACCCGCCCGCCGCGGCCGCTTCCTTAAGCCTGCCGCGCGGCCCGGGATAACTTGCCCCGATCATTATAAACATTACTTATTGGTTATATAATAAACGAATCATAACAATACACAACGCATTGATATTTACGACACGGGACGTCACGAACAGACGCTCCGTATCAACTGGCGCCCAACCCGTGGCTCAGGAACTACATCGACCACAAATCAACACAATATACAAGTACGACGTTTACTAGTCGGTACGGCGAAATAGTATACCCGCCAACAAACCGATAAGAACGTCTATTAGTCGGTACAGTAATACCGCAATCGATTTGTTGGAGGTTTGAATAACCAACCCGTGCCTCGGAAACTACATCGACCACGAAATCAACACAATATACAAGTTCGACGTTTACTAGTCGGTACGGCGAAATAGTGTACCCAACCACTCAAAAATAATAACGACACTACTGAAGCAAAATGACTAGAAACTCAAATCGTCAACGAAATAACCCGATAATGGAATCCAATGAAGAAAAAATCACTCGGCTAGAAACGACAATACGAACAATGACAGACGATATAGCTACGATGAAAGAAAACTTCAACACACGTATCGAAGCACTTCATCAACTAATAAATGACTACGACACAAAAACAGTAGTAAACGTTGAAAAATTGAACAAAGATTTGAGCAACATAGCAAACAAACAAACACAAATGGACACCACGGTGACAACCAGATCAAACACAGTAGAGTTGACCATGCCAACGTTCGCAGGGAACGAGCAAACCGACCACCCGAAAAGATTCTTGAGAAACTTAAACACATACTTAATACATAAAAAAATTGCTGAAGACGACAAAATGATCGTGATCGAAAACTGCCTAAAAGGAAAGGCAGCAAAGTGGTTCACAATGGTAAAAGACGCAACCTGCAACATCGAAAACTTCAAAGACCTTTTCTTAAAAAACTTCTTCTCTGAAAACAAACAGTGGAGCATTTTTATAAAATGCACGGAAGCCGGAAAAGCAACAACAAAAGGCAACTACCAAGAACATTTTCACAAATGGATGGATGAATTAAAATACCTTGACTCACCAAAAATCGCAGAAGAACAAGCAATAAATCTAGTCATTAAACATTTCCCAATAGCAATACAAGCATACATACAAAACACAGAAAAAACGTTTTTAAAAATTTGGGAGAAATTGGGAGAAATTGACGAAAAAGATCAACAAGTCGATCCAAACCCAAAACAAAAAACAACTTACACATATCACCAAAATAGGAACACAAATCAAACACCCCACACTCAATCATACGGAAGGCAGAACTTCAATAACGACAGAAAAAATGCGGAGAAAACGGTGAATCAAATTACAATAGTTCAAGACCAGGCAAAAAACAGCGAAGAAGAAACCGATGATGAAATGCAAAAAAACTGGACTCGGGAGACGGGGGAGGATCACCCACCGTCATTGAATCCCACAGATCCAGAATACACAGAATAAAATGCGACAGGAAAGAAGCAAAACCACAGCACCCGAAGGAAAGTACAACAATCCTAACCGCAAAAGAACTGTCGCAGAATAACGAGTATGACGAAGAACCCACACAAACACAGACACACGGATGTCCATACATCAAAGTAACCATAGACAACATTGAACACGAAATGTTGGTAGATTCTGGGGCAGATATAAGCGTAATCTCATCGGAACTAGAGGAAAAAATAATAAAAACAAACGAACACACACCAACACTACCAATAACAGGACTAAACGTTCATAGTGCAGTTGGAAACAAATCAACGAAGGTCGATAGGCAAATCCTACTACCAATCAAAATTAATGAACATACTATTCAAGTACCATTCATTGTCATTACGGGATTAAATGAATCAGCAATAATTGGCAACGACTTTCTAGAAAAATACAAAACATTATTAGACTTCGAAAATCAATCACTAACATTGCGTACGGAACAATCATCAGTACAAACCCTGTTCACAAACAGAAAAAGGGCGACAACATCAAAAATTGAAATGATACACACAAAAACAATGACAGAACCAATGAAGCCAAGAACAATAAATATAAGACCAAAAACGGAACAAGCATACGTGGAAGAAATTCTCGAACAATTTCCGGAAGTTTTTACGAAATACCCAGGAAAAATTCGAGGGCACAAATGCAAAATTCGATTGTCTAACACAACACCAATACGGGTAAAACCATACCCAATCCCAATAGCAAAACTAAACGCAGTCGAAGAAGAAATAAACAGAATGCTAGAACTTGACATTATCGAGAGATCAAGATCCCCCTACTCCATACCAATAGTCCCGGTTTTTAAAAAAAATGGAGAAGTGAGGCTATGCCTCGACGCTCGGAAAATAAACGACATAATAATACCGGACTGCGAACGTCCACTAACAATCGAAACCATCCTGGCCAAATTCAAAAAGGTCAAATACATGAGCACTTTAGACCTAAGATCGGGATATTGGCAAGTAGAGCTGGAAGAGGATAGCAGAGCTCTATGTTCTTTCTTAATTAATGGAAAGAATTACTCGTACAAAAGATTACCATTCGGATTAAACGTAAGTGGAGCGGAATTCCAAAAAAGTATGGAAACAGTTCTTGGACCATACACAAATGAGTTCGTAACCATATACGTTGATGATATACTAATCACATCAGACAGTCTAGAGCAACACCTCGACCATATAAGAACAGTGCTCAGGAGATTTAAAAACTACGGAGTAACAGTAAACTTAGATAAGTGCCAATTTTTTAAACAAACGATACCATTCTTAGGACACATTATAACAACCAACGGTATAAAAATGGACCCAGAAAAAGTCAAAACAATCAATAACTTTAGAGCGCCAAACAACAAGAAAGAACTCCAACGCTATTTAGGCTTCCTAAACTTTTACAGAAGATATATAGACAAATATGCACACATAATTGAACCTATGATAGAACTGACACGTAAAAATAAAAAATGGGAATGGGAGAAACGCCATGAAATAGCGTTCGAAAAATCAAAACAAGCTTTCACAGAAGAAAGCTTAACAACATTCCCGGACTTTACAAAAAAATTATATGTGAATACAGACGCATCAAGTACAGCAATTGGCGGGGAATTGTTTCAAATGATAGATAACGAAAGAAGAACAATTGGCTTCGCAAGTAGAACACTAAAACCCGCCGAAACAAGATACACTACGACAGAACTCGAAACATTGGCAATAATATATTGTTGCACGAAGTTCCGCCAATACCTAATTGGTCATAGATTCATCATCCAAACAGACCATCACGCTCTCACATTTATCAAACAATGTAAATTGACGAGCGGGAGGCTAATGCGATGGGCACTTGCGCTACAAGAATTCAATTATGAAGTCGAATACATCCAAGGAAAAAAAAATATAGCAGCTGATACGCTGACAAGATACCCACAAATAGGCGAGGCAAGGACAGAAGAAACAATACGCTTGAACAAATTAGTAATGGAAACACTTAGCAAACCACTGGTGGAAAAAATAAAAAACATAGCACTTGAACAAACCAAGGACAAACACATAAAAAAAATGCAAGTCAACAGCCACGTCACAAAAATCAACGACGTAACATTCGTAAGACAGAACAGCAACACAGTATGGCAAGTGATGATCCCAGAACACATGACCAGACCACTGACGGAAGAAATACATTCATCAACCGGTCACCCAGGAAAATACAAAACGTACCACATAATAAATGAAGCATGCAAATTTCGGAACATGAATACAATAATTGCAACAGTCGTAAAAAATTGTGATACATGCCAAAGGAATAAACCACTGAACTACGCAGCAAAAGGAAAAATGACAGCCCACAAACCAACAAAGATATTGGAAAGAGTGTCAATAGACCTCATGGGTCCATTACCAACCGGCCGTGGTGGCACACATTTCATACTCGCAATACTAGATACATTCTCAAAATTTATTAAATTATATGCACTAAAACGAGCAACGACAAAAGCAATAATAAAAAGACTGGTCGAAAATTACATACCAGAAGTAGGAACACCAGAAGCCATCATTTCCGACAATGGAACACAGTTCACGTCAAAAATATGGACAGCTAAACTAACAGAATTAAACATAAAAACAGTCTACTCCACAAAATATCACCCGCAATCTAACCCGGTGGAGAGATATAACAGAGAAATTGGCAGATTGCTGCGAACCTATTGCCATGAGCAGCATTCAAAATGGCCCAACTATTTGGAAAAAATTGAATACTGGATGAATAGAATGAGGTCGGAGATAACAGAAGCTACACCACTGGAAATACTACAGGGAAAAAAGCCGGAAAACGTAATTAAAAAATGGATCACTTTTCCCCCTCAACCTAAAGACCAAGATAGAAAAGAACTGTTATGCACAGTAGCAGATAGGATTAAGACAAAAGCAAGCAAACGTGAAACAAACCATAACAAAAACAAGAAATTCATTAAATATGAGGTTGGCCAAAAAGTACTAACTAGAAATCATCACTTATCAAATCTCCACAATAATGAAATAAAAAAATTATTTAACCTGTTCGAAGGACCTTTTACAATCCACAAAGTAATAAGTGACACAACGCTGGCCATCATCAACCATAAAACCAATAAAGAAGAGTTAATTAACGTCGCTGAAGTCCGTCCATACTATACGGACAAACAAGCGACAGATTAATATCAATCTAAGAAAAAAGAGGTCCATTCACAGAACGGGAAATCACCAACCAACCACAACAAGGACCAAAAAATATATAAACCCGTAGAATCACCCCAGCCAAGTACGAGAAACCAAAAAACACTATTCGACAATCAAAACGAGACATCCCTCACGCAACAGATTTCGCCGCTCCCTACACAAAGCATCGATATGACGACGCACTTTCGGATTAGAATTAGCTACCAACTCGCTCACACAGCCACTTGGTCACTAATCCGAGGGGGGAGTTGTAACGGGATAAACCGTCACTGTATTAAAATGGTCCTTTTCAGGACCACCAAACACAACAGTATGGCAACATAATGCGACACAAGTAATAGACGCGACATATTAGAATAAGTAGTTTACCAACAGGAAAATTTCACGGAAATAACAAGCAAGAACCACATTAACAAAGCGAACACCAACGGGTCGAGGTGTGGTTATTGCTTATCAAAGCAACCATCCTCGACCAATCACAGGACAACAAAGGGAAACAAATAGTATATATACCGGGACAGTTCACCGGTCAAATCATCCATCATCATCATCACTAGTTCACATCCGAACAAGTCCTACACCACTCAACTTGCAGCCAGCTTTCAGCAGCAGTTCCTCAAACAGCCGTTTTCACCGCTTTCAACAGGGCATCAGCGCCCACGGTTCACACCCGAACCGTCACCAAATCAGCCGTTCTCACGGCTCTCAACAGGGCACCAGCGCCAACAGCAAGCCGCCGCGGAAGCGACGTCTTCACCAACAGCCGTTTTCACCGCTCTCGACAGGGCACCAGCGCCCAAAACAAGCCGCCGCGGAAGCGACGTCGACGTCAACACAAATCAGCCGTTTTCACCGCTCTCCGACCGGGCACCAGCGCCCACAAGTAAGCCGCCGCGGAAGCGACGTCCCTCCGTCAACAGCTGTCGTGGGGCCGCGCCCTCACATTGCCACAGCATCCCCTCCCCAACATCCCACACCCACTGAAATGACCAGGAACAACAAACGTAGGAAGGTCGGAGACCCCTCGACCAAACCACCTCCGAAAATACCAAAACAACGATCAACTCCCCCTTCCCCAATACAATCTAATTCCAGTACATCCGACTCTGAAACCATAGACACTTTCTCCGACTCTAGCACCTCAACCCACCACTCCCTATCATCACTTACTTCCGTACACTCAGTAAAAACTCCACTCTCAACCGCCCAAGTTCCGTCCAAAACTCCTTCAATCTCCAGACCTCCACCTATCATACTGAGTTCCGCTTCCTGGCGGAAGGCCGCGCCCACCATCTATTCACTCCAAAACTTGCAACCGAGCTCTCTATCAGCAAAATCCTCCGGCGACCGGGTAACCCTACGGGCAACCGATACCACCCAATTCCGCCTAATCCAAAAGACTCTATTACACCTAGGTACCGAATTCCACACTTTTTCTCTCCCCGAGGAACGCTCGGTAAAAATCGTTTTAAAGGGCATTCCAACCGATATATCTACTGATGAACTTAAAGACGAGCTAGTTACTCTAGGGTACTCCGTGAACTACGTCCGCCGCTTTGGCACCCCTGAAAAACCTATGCCGATATGTGTAGTGCACATCGCTGCTAATCAGACTGCTAAGGACATATTTCTTCTGACTAACTTGTTTTACTTGCAAATCTCAGTTGAACCACTAAAACCTTCTGGACCCGCTCAATGCTTTTCATGTCAACGTTTTGGCCATGGCTCTCGAAACTGCGGTCACCCACCTCGGTGTGTAAAATGCGCCGGAAACCACAATGCAAATGCCTGTCCAAAAACTCTCGAGCAACCTCCGACATGCTGCAACTGTGGTGGCCAACACACGGCAAACTTTCGTGGCTGCCCCCAATTCATGGCTCAGAAACAGCAGGTAACTCCAACTCCAACCCAAGACTTCGTTCAAAATAAATCCTCACACCCAACCTCAACCCTCCCTCCGCCACCACCTCACCCTAATCAAAACACTACATTGACATACTCCGCAGCAACATCAAAATCAGCGCTCACTTCTTCAAATTCTCCAGTCCCACAACTAAACTTGTCGCTGATACTAAACCTGCTCACCAACCTACTAACTGCGCTATCCAATAATCATGATCCGAAAACTCTCATAGAATCAACGATCAAAACATTCCTGTCCATTCTCTCACCCCCAAATGAATAACTTAAAAATCCTATTTTGGAACTCCAACGGCATCAAAAACAAACTCAACGAACTACGCTCCCTCGCTCTCCTACTGAAAACTGACATAATCCTACTAAATGAAACCCGTCTATCTCCTTCTACCCAACTTCACATTCCAAATTTCTTCACATACAGGAATGACCTGCCGCCCGTCCGCGGCTCGCCTGCTCACGGCGGCACGGCTGTTCTAATCCACCGACGCATCATTCATCAACCTATAACTCTTAACACACTCATTCAAACCTCTTCTGTCCTCATCCAACTAAACGGCCACGAAGTCCTTGTATCAGCGGTATACAAACCACCAGGTGCAACACTCACGTCTCACGACTTGGACTTGTTGACCCAAAGTGCCGAATGGCAAATCTCTGCAGGTGACTTCAACGCCAAACACCCTCTCTGGTTTAGCCACTCGACAAACGCTGCCGGTCGCGTACTTTTCGACCACGTTCAACAATCGGACTATACCATCACTGCTCCCTCATCCCCCACACACTTCCCGACAAACGCTAGATACAGACCTGACATACTTGACATCGCACTCGTTCGACTACCTTATCCTACTCACATCGACAACCTCAACGAGCTATCTTCTGACCACAACCCTATCCTTCTGGAGACCTTGTGTACTCCGGTATCATCGTCCCCTCCAACGACTAACCGCTTCATTAACTGGACAAAATACAAGACAATCCTATCCAACTTACCAAGCCCAACTGAACGACCGACCATCAACAGTGAGTCAATCGACTTGGCAATTGATACTCTCACCAAAAACATACAACACGCGATCGAAGCTAGCGTATTTACCCCTAAACACAAAAACTCTTCCTTTTTACTACCTGACTACATAAAACTTGAAATAACTGAAAAAAACCAATTACGCCGTCAATGGCAAAGAAACCGTGACCCGACTACCAAACGTCAACTTAACGCCAAAATCTCACTAATCAGAACTTTACTCGAAACTCACAAAACTGACCAGTGGGACATTTTTCTTAATTCTCTTGACCATCAGGACGGCTCTATATACAAACTAAACAAATGTCTCCTCCACAAACGTCCTGCATCCCACCCTCTCACCGGCCCCAACGGTCTAGTTTTTCCGGCCATCGATCGAGCCGAGCTGATAGCTGACTCTCTCGAACTCCAATTCCAACCAAACCCTGGTCCCGACCTTCCAGAAGTTTCTGCCCACTCCAACTTACTTCGAAACATAAGTATCACCAAATCTAATTTATTCACCACCCCTGGCACAATCCAAAAAATCATAAACAACCTCCGCAAAAAGAAAGCCCCTGGTGTCGATCTCATCACCAACACTGCTCTTAAATTTCTACCGAATAACATTCTACTTTCCTTAACACAAGTTATAAATTGCTCCCTCAGAATTTGCTACTTTCCACGTGCTTGGAAAAAAGCAGTAATAATTTCCATCCCTAAGCCGGGTAAAGATCACAAACTTCCCGAAAATTACCGACCCATCGCTCTACTCTCCTCAATATCAAAAATGTACGAACGAATCATCCTCTCTCACCTTCAAACCAATCTTCGAGACAAAATCCGCCCAGAACAATTTGCCTTCAGACCTGAACACTCTACCACTCTACAACTGACCAAACTTACTCACCAACTTAGTCAGAACTTTAACAAAAACGTTAACACCGCCTCCATTTTCCTTGACGTGGAAAAAGCCTTCGACCGGGTCTGGCACGTCGGCCTCCTCTACAAACTGTCCCAACTCAACATCTCGACTGAAATCGTTAAAATCATCGAATCCTTTCTCACTCACCGCACTTTTGTCACAAAAATCGAAGACTCATTCTCGTCCACCAGACACATACTCGCAGGCGTCCCTCAAGGATCCTGCCTTTCACCTACTCTCTACTTGACTTACATTAACGACATACCAACAACTCCTAAAGCTCACCTCTCACTATTCGCTGACGACACTATGTTCTTTACTTTCGACAAAAACCCGAAACGCGCAGCCATACAATTACAACACCAACTCAACCTAGCTACCACATGGTTTCATCGCTGGAAAATCAAAATAAACCCTACCAAAACAATAGGTATTCTTTTCGGACGTTCCAATACTACTCACATCCCACCACTACTACTCGACAACCATCCAGTGACTTGGTCCAATCATGCCAAATACCTCGGCGTTACAATAGGACGCAAACTCACCTTCGACAAACACGTTCAAGACATCACCAAAAAAGCCACTCGCGTCCGCGGAATTCTTTACCCCATTCTCAACCGTTCTAGCCCTGTCCCAAAATCTTCAAAGCTCAATATTCTAAAACTCTACGTCTCTCCAATTCTTTCATATGCTGGCCCCTCTTGGGCTCCTTTCATCGGTCCCTCACATTGGAGACGTATCGAATCTGTTCAAAACATCGGCATTCGCACGATAACGGGTTTACCCACTATCGTTAAAAATTCGGTCCTTCTAAAATCGACAAATTTCAAATCTATTCAAAACTCCATTCGTTCCCAAACCAAATCAATGTTCTACAAAAATTCTTTCTCCAATCATACTTACATCCGACTTCTAGGTAAAACACACCCTCCCCCAAATACTAAACGTAAATTGAAACCCTACCCACTCTCTTGGGCAGACCAATAAATCTAACCATTTCTTCTTAATTTCCATCCACTAGTAGAGGCATAAGCCTGGAATAGTAAACGGCATAGCCATCCCTTCAAAGCAAAGCAAAGCAAGGTCAAATCATCCACCACACCAGTCTTCAACATATCTTCTACAAGTCAACAAGCACTATAGAAGACCCGAAGACCTGAAGACCCGAAGACTATCAACGCAGCAGCAACACCGACCTGAACGACACCGGCGAAGCTGATCCGACCTAACCAGTCCACGACGACGCACCCTGAACACACCGATCTAACGTGATCGCCCGATACCGCCGAGACTCAACAGTACCCGGCATACCTGGCTAATAAGCGCCACTTCACGGACCGACGACGCCAAGCCTACCGTGTACATCCAGCGATCGACGACAACGGATAGCCGCCACACCGGGACCTGATTGACCCACCGACGGCAGCGTATAATATAATTATACTCCGGCGATCCATTACTGACAGTCCACCCGTTCAATCGAGTCCAGTCACACCGTTGGACGAATACCAAGACACGCCGGGAACCGACTTCGCGACGTAACTTGGCCAATCGACTATTCAGCAAGCCGACAAGTAGTACCACGTTCCCCCCTACGGCGAGCTTATTCGAGTTTCGCCGCGAGGAAGAACCGAACCCACACGACTTGCTCGAGTCCGTGCACGGACGGTTTCTACTCTCCCCTATTATTGTATTACTTTTACGAAACGTATAGGCAAGTCCCGACTATTGTTTTGCTCGCGCCTCTTCAGGCCCGAACCCGCCCGCCGCGGCCGCTTCCTTAAGCCTGCCGCGCGGCCCGGGATAACTTGCCCCGATCATTATAAACATTACTTATTGGTTATATAATAAACGAATCATAACAATACACAACGCATTGATATTTACGACACGGGACGTCACGAACAGACGCTCCGTATCAAATTGTAACGCTGTTTAAAAGAAAACTTTATGCGTGCTCAGCGCGCCACTTCCTACCGAAAAATATAGGTATTATTTCTATCTATCAATATAAATTTCGAAAAATAAAGTGAATATAAAATATAAATCCATATTCACTTACATGTTACATATAGTTAAATACATTATATTTTGAAATAGAATAAAGTTAGAATTATGTAACCTAGGTGAAACGTGGTATGAAAATTAGGATTTGTTTAAGGGGGGATTGGGGGGCAATGCCTCCCACGGGTCTGCGTTATATTTTGATGTAATTAATTAAAAATATTAATATTATACCAATGATTAATATTTTAATACAATTTGTTGCAGTACCAAATGTGTAGCATTATAATATTCAAATACAATAAATAATTTTCTAACACTTTGAATTATTATAATACAGTGTTGGCAATTTATCTTAATACATTTCCAATTAGTATACAACTAATAAATATATTAAATTTAAATATATTTATTCATAAATCATAATACTCTGTAAACATTATACATGCCATGATACATCTTAATGATACCAAAAAACTAAATAATACATTTTATATACACATATAAAAATATTAAATACATTTAAGATATATACTATCAAAAAACTACTGTTGTTGTGCTTATAATTTTTTAACAAATTAAATTAATGTTTTTTTTTTACAGATATTTAAAATATTTAAACAATTAGTAGTTTGTAAGCATTTGAACCTTTTGATGGCCTTAATATGGTTTAACAGTACAAAATGTTTATTTCTTCATATTGTTAATGTTTTGTAATTCTAAATCTTTGAAAAAGTCTTCAATACTTGGTGTATATTGTGATACAAAACACTCACAAGATTCTGTATTGTAGGT
Source organism: Metopolophium dirhodum (assembly GCF_019925205.1). Taxonomy (NCBI): domain Eukaryota; kingdom Metazoa; phylum Arthropoda; class Insecta; order Hemiptera; family Aphididae; genus Metopolophium; species Metopolophium dirhodum. The sequence continues at coordinate 7,407,287 of NC_083560.1, forward strand.
ACTGTACTTTTAATTAAACTGATGTATCAATCCACTGTTAATTGTATGAAATGTAATAAATATTATAATTATTAAAATCAATAAATTTTTAATAGTTGATTGTTTGATTACAATTAATTCTAATCCGGTCAAATTTATTTGAAATAGCTCCACAGTTAAGCAAAACCAATTTGAGAGGTTAAAATCTGGACTAAAATCCACAGAGTATAACATCAGCAGAAATAATTCAGGACAAATTATTTGTTATACTTGCATATTCTCCATCAATGACATAATGTTGCCATTTACTGTATCTAAATAAATAACATAAATATAAAATAATTTAATATATCAATAATTGTTAAATAAGAAACAAGAGTTATGATACTTCTAAAACTTACCTACAAATGTTTACACATGTTTATTGTTAAGTGAAAGTATTGAAAAATAATCCAGGATTTGATTTATCTTGTAAATTATGACGTGTACCTATGTCATTACACATTTACATACAAACGAGCAACACAACACATAATAAGGCAAATTAAATAAAAATATAATCATGAATAAATCTATAGATGTAACTGTAAGCTTGGTAAATTTGCAGGTAAATATTTTTTTTTACTAATAAAATTAGCATGGGAGTATGTGACACCTAAAATTAAACATCATAACGAGACGAATATTTACAAGTCATTACCACAGATATAATATTATAATACTTACATAATATTATAGTTGATGCAAATTATTTTGAGTTGAGAATTCAAAAAAATGTTTCTTTTTAAATCTAAGATTTGAAATTGTTATAAAAGATTATCCATAAGTTTGTTTATCTTTATCAACCAAAATAATTTCTACAAGCAATTCAAATTAAATTTTTATGAGCGTTTAAAATTCATACTTTTACAATATTGGATATTGTCGATGTTGATATACTCGATTTCTCATGTAGTGGTTTTGTTATTTTATTGTTATTCAAAAACGAATAACTGTAGATACATGGAAATTTTACTGAATGTGTGTATTTTAATTGGCCTATACACCATAAAATGTTGAAAATAATTTGAATCTTTTTGAGTTGTTTACGGACATAGTTTTAAATTTTTTTAGTTTTTTTTTCTATAAATATCAATAAAATTGTATTTGTTGGGTAAAAAAGCGTGAAAATTTAATACAAGGCTCCTGATATATCGTTCCAATGGCAGTTGAAAAAAATTAAAAATAAATAGGCACAATTTTTTTTTATAAGCATTTAAAGTTCAAATTTTGACAAAATTTATCAAATTTAAAATTTAATAATTATTTTGTAGTTGAAAATTTATAAAATGTTCAACTTTTATAGCGAAGGATTGAAAGTTTAAGACATGGTTCCACGTAAATAGGTTATATATACATTACTTTATTTACAATAATATCATCAAATATATTTAGTAATATCATAGGCTGACTAACCATTTTAGTTGGTTATTTTTTTGGTGTATAGCAAATAAAACTAAAAATGTTCATATATCTACAGTTTTTATTTGTTTTAGAATAACAATAAAATAACAAAATCTGTTCGAACATGGACGTGTTTTCGTGCCACCGTATAGCTTCGACACATTCTCTCCTAGCGGTGCAGCGGACGGCCGAAGCTCGCGAGCTGGGTTACTCCCTCTTCCGCTATAATACTT